>NW_005842585.1:876655-912284 GCF_000455745.1 Alligator sinensis
AACAAACAGCATTGTGCAAACTATTTGCAATACTTTGTGGTTAGGTTTTCCAGACAGTGAAATGTCCTTGAACTAAAGACTTCTGTTACAGAATGCCTTCATTTTTCTCATATCCTGCCTTAAATCTCAACTAACACCCTTTAGATTTATCTAGTAATGACATTATGATTTATAATACCATATCAAATAGTCTAGCTTGATCTACTGTTTCTCTAGGAACAAGCCTGTGCTGCTTTTGAGCTTCTGATCAAGCCATAATTTTTCCCCTCTTTTCTTGGCAGCTGATCTGAGAAGGAACATTATTTCTAGCTATTGAGAATGGGATTGTTAGGGCCTGTCTAGGAAAGTAAAGGATTGGCAAACAGACATGTGAGGAAGTGTACTTTTCTCCACCCACACCCTGGAACATCATTAACCTGTAACGCTCAGGTCTGTGCTAGAGGACTTTCAGCTTCAGACAGAGTTAGTACTGAGACAGCTATGTCCTTCTCTGCGCTCAGCCCTTCAGTTTCCTGAACCCCTTAGTTCTTCAAAGGCAGCCTGTGTCTCTTCTGTTTTGTTTACTGGGAGTATCTATATTTTTTGGATTAGACTCTCAGAGAAGGCAGTCACAAAGGGAATTTCAGAGTATATCTGATCAACTTGCTCATTAACTTATGGTAAAGCACTCTGTTGCTCAGCGCTGTTTTTTATCCTCAAGTCCTACAAACCCAACAGCTGTTCTCCAGACCATTTAGACTATTTTTTTTGCTCTTGCTCTATGCTGACCCACACACTTTCTGGGAGAACTCTGTAACTTCTAAGTTGTGCCATCTAACAGCTGTGCCCTGGAACTGAATGGGGCCTCAGAGGCTGAACTCCCCCCTCATCTCTACAGCTTGGGTTAAAGGTTCATTTGAAACTCTGGCTATTGCAAAAGAGTTACTGAGTACTCAGGGAGCCTGGGAATAGCACTGTGTAACACTTAAGACATGCAGGTTGCAGCAGGGTGGGGAGGGGTGGTGGGATTGTGCCACAGAATAGTTAAATCAGTCTATGCTGGATCCCGAGGTGTGAGTGCAAGCCTTGTTTCAGGTTCACACCAAAGTCTTCCCTCAGTCAACCCAGCTATAAAGGGACACCTGGTCATATACCTGGGGAATCAAGGGGTCTTAATCACACTAAGCCCCCTAGCTTCAAAAGGTCCTTTGATCTTTCTGATGACCTGAGACAGAGGTTGATTTAGTCGGTTGAAATGCTGCTGAAGGAACCCTGATTATTTCTCGCATGCTTAATAGGTTGAAGTGATGTTAAAACGTAGCCTTGAGTGATGATCCTCCCACTTTGAATCATACCTGACTGTTCATTTGGAAGCACAGGAAGCAGAGTGACGCCCTTTGTGCAGTGATGTGTTTCTAGTGAAATGTAGCAAAAGGCATGAATAGAACAAAGAGAAAAATGATGATTCTGGAAATTGGCTCAGACTTTCAGGGTGACGAAAAGCCTGGGGAATGTAAGAAAGAAACAAAGATGTGGCAATGGCAACGCCCCCTGGCTCTGGCTATAAAGGGAGCTCCAAGTCAGGGTGAAGTTAGCATTCTGCTTCTTTCACAGCTGATCTGGGTGCCTCTCTCACACTCTAGATCCTCTGTTACCCTTCACCATGACCACCAGCGTCAGACAATATTCCTCTTCGACCTCCCTCAAGGGGCTGGGTGGCTTTGGTAGTGGTTCCAGCCGAGGGTCCTCAGTGCGTCTCAGTGGAGGTGCCTACAGAGCTCCAACTATCCATGGGGGATCTGGTGGCTACTCAGTTTCTTCCTCTCGAATGATCTCTGGTGTTGGAGGTGGTATGGGTGGTGGCTATGGAGGGAGCTACTGTAGCAGTGTGGGAGGAGGCTTTGGTGGTGGCAGCTTTGGTGGTGGACTTGGTGGTGGCTTTGGTGGTGGCTCAGGTGGAGGCTTTGGCGGTGGACTTGGTGGTGGCTTTGGTGGTGGCTCAGGTGGAGGCTTTGGCAGTGGACTTGGCTTTGGTGGGCCCTTTGGGGGAGGCGATGGCATTCTCCGTGCTGGGGAGAAGGAAACCATGCAGAACCTGAATGACCGCCTGGCTGCCTACCTGGACAAGGTGCGTGCTCTGGAGGAGGCCAACAGTGAGCTGGAGATTAAGATCAGGGACTGGTATAAGAAGCAAGGCCCAGGTCCAGACCGTGACTACAGCCCATATTACAGGACCATCGAGGATCTGAGGAACAAGGTATGACACTGCTGTTACAGAAGTGGGACATCTCCTGTATGAGACTGTTCATTAAAAATGCTCTGTGTCTGAAAACTGAATATATGGGGCTCTAATTGATGGTAGACCCATCTAATTATATCTAACTGATATAATGAGGGCTTCATGGAAATACATTCATTTGTACTTTGCCAGAAACAAATGAGGGAAATGCAGTAACTTATGGGTATTAGTGGTCTGATGGTATTCCTTCATAAGGAGAAAAACTACATTACCTGTCATATGTTTTACAACAGGGAAGGAGACAGAGGCAAAAAGGCAGCAATCCAAGCTAATACACCACTTACTTTTATTACAAACTGTATCCTGGGTGCTCTAGCTTCTAGCAGTTTGTCCCTAAAAGGGTTCCCAGACTAGCAATGCTGGGATGAGTGTATGCAGAGAGTTGGGTTTTATTGGATATTACATATGCTCTGAGTACGTGCTCCTGCTGTCAGATGTCCAGCTCAGAAATAGGCTGTGAGCTCCTCAGGCAGGAACATGTTATCTGGTTGGCACTGTTCACCTATTTGGAAAGGCTACGAGTGCACAGATGCTAAGCAGTTGCAATATTGGCCACTAATCATGACTTGCTTATAATGATGCTGGATTTAGAGGTTAAAAAAGAGATGAAACTAAATGGTAATGGGGAGAGGGGAGCATTGCCATTTGGGAATGGCTGTGACAAGACCTGACATTTTCCCTTCCCTCTGAACCAGGGAGATTTAGGATGATCTAGGCCTAATTCTGTTCCCCTTTATACCAGTCAGGTGTAAGTTCACTGAAGTTAGTATGTATGTACACTGTGGAAAACTGAAGTATGCAAAGTAGGGTGGCCATCATAGGGGGTATTACAGTTTTCTGCTACTCTGTCCCCTATTGATACTAAACCTGATGCCTTTATGTCCTCTATTTTTCTCTTCAAGTGAAAAATAGAGGACATAAAGGCATCAGGTTTTGTATCAATAGAGGACAGAGGACAACCGGACTGTCCTCTATGATGGACCCCCTAATGCATAGGCAGAAGCAGAGCCCTCTCATTCAGTGTTCAATCTGAGCATTTTTGGAGGAAGGTCTCAAGCAAAGGCTCTGGTGACTCCCTCCATTGCAGTGCTGGAGTCTGCATTGGTCATACCTAACTCATGAAGTCTGATTTTTCGCGCTTGGAGTAGACCAAGTGTTGACTTTCATCATCAGCCTCTTTGATGCTCAGATGCTTGCTGGAGGCAATGGGAGTGTCATCAGATTGTCACAGGAGGCAATGGATGGGGCACCTGGAAGGCAGTGACTTATGGGCATCAGTGATTTAATGATTTTCCTTCATAAGGAGCAAAGTTGCATTCCTTGTTAAATATTTTACAATAGGGGAACAAACAGATGCAAGAAGGCAGCAGCCCAAGCTAATATGCCACTTACGCTTTTTAGGAATTATGTCCCTGATGAAGTGACAATGCAGAATTTGTGCCTCTACCACTAGCTTTTCCTTACCTGGCACCAGTGATAAAAATCAGTGATACAACAGGGAGGCAGCAACTGAGATGCTCTGTGGTTGACCAGACTCTGAGCTACTAAGAAAGAATATTACTAAGTGTACTTTTTTTTCCTGGCACTCACAGGTTTCCTTACAACTACAATTTTTGTTTCCTGTCTTTGGCACTGCAGGCTAAGTTACTTTCTTGCATTTGTTAAGGGAGTCAGATACTGTGAGGTTTTCTGCTCTGTGAATTGAAGCTAGGTGCTATCCCTATTCTTCTCATGAAAGTATGATGATAGCAAGGAATGTCCTGGAGCAAAGGAAAAAATGGATACAGGTTCTGAAATAGGAGATCTGACCTCTGCACTGTCAGGTCTCACAGGTCTCATATGCTGTTTCTCGCATTGACCAGTACCTGATGACATACAGGAGGGAGTACTTAGTGATATTGAGGAGAGGGCAGTTCTGCCATTTCCCCTCCAATAATACACCTGGACAATCATGCAATAATCCTGTAGGTGAGAGAGGGAGAGTCCTTCCTGAGCTCTCCAAGTTGACAGTCATGTTCTCTGAAGCATGGGGTCTGAGTACTCTTTCCTTAGCTTGTAGCTGCAAATGTTGGTTGGTAGGTAGGGTCGGAAGGGACCCGAGCAGATCATCAAGTCTGACCCCCTGCCCTGGCAGGAATGAGTACTGGGGTCAAACGACCCCAGCAGGATGTTCATCCATCCTTCTTTTGAAGACCCCCAGGGTAGGAGCCAGCACCACTTCTCTTGGAAGTTGGTTCCATCTCCTAGCCGCCCTGACAGTGAAGTAGCGCCTCCTGATGGCCTGAATCTACCCTCTGCCAGCTTGTGACTGTTATTTCTAGTCACTCCTGGTAGTGCTCGGGGGAACGGGGACTCCCCCAATGCCTGCTGGTCCCCCCTGACTAGTTTGTAACAGGCCACTAGATCCCCCCCGCAGCCTTCCCTTGTGGAGGCTGAACAGGTTCAGGTCCCTTAGCCTCTCCTCATAGGGCCTGCCCTGCTGCCCCCTGATCATGCAGGTGGCCCTCCTCTGAACCCTCTCCATGCTGTCCACATCCCTCCTGAAGTGCAGCGCCTAGAACTGGACACAGTACTCCAACTGCGGCCTGACCAGTGTTACATAGAGGGGGAGGATCACCTCCTTGGACCTGCTCGTGATGCATCTGTGGATGCACGACAAGGTGCGGTTGGCCTTCCTGACCACGTCCCCAAACTGTCGGCCCATGTTCATTTTGGCATCAATAATGACTCTGAGATCCTTTTCTGCCTCTGCACTGATGAGAAGGGAGTTCCCCAGCCTGTAGGTATGCTGCTGGTTCTTCCTCCCCAGGATGATCTTCCTCCCCAGGATGTTTTTGGCCTTCAGGCTATTCAAACGCTTTAAAAACCCAGCCAAAATATTTGAGGCAACAGTACAGTTAGGAAGGAGAAATCACTAGGGACAAGACTGTGTTTGCTCACTTCCCTCTTTCCAAATGAGTATTATGGAGTTCTCATAGGAAGCCCAGCAGTCCTGCAGGCACTTGGCTAAGAGATGAGTGCAGTATAAGGATCTAGAGAGAAAACTAGATTCTCTTTTTCACTAAGATTTTGCACTCATCTAGCAATGTGAATGGGACTTAATGTGAGTGTGAATTATATTTGCATATCCTTTTAGGCTTGTTCACCTTACTAGACCAGTATAAAATGGCTTTCGTGCAAAAGAGGATCTGATCCAGAGACACATGCCTCTCCTTTTCATGGTGCCATTACACAAGTATTACCATACTGGACAGGAAGTCCAATGATGCTTCTGACAATGAATGTTAATTCTTTCCCTCACTTCTGCTTGGATCCTTTCAACAATCAGCTACATGTACACCTTGAAATTTATTTTTTAATTCTTCTTATTCCTTTCTGCTTCCCAGATCCTTGCTGCAACTGTTGACAATGCCAACCTCATCTTGCAGATTGACAATGCCAGGCTGGCAGCTGATGACTTCAGAACCAAGTAAGTTCAGGGCCCCTTGAAGCACCAAGTTCAAGAAACACCAGCACACAAGAATAGAAATAACTAAAAAACAAGTCTTATTTGTGGAGCAGTAGCAGTAGGCAAGACTCTGAAGTATTTTAGTCTCTCTGGCTGGCTGGCTGGCTAACAGCTCTCTAACTGAGTGACCATCTTCCAGGTCCCAACTCCCTTGCCTCCTGTTTGGGAGCATCTCTAAACTGTAACTTCTATTACTACATTGATGAGACAGAAATACAGCTTAAAACATCAGTTTGCTTCTGGATTTCTCTTCCTTGCTGACTTTGAAGCTGTCACATGCTCCAAAATAGTGTATGGATCAGAAAGCTGAGGGGTAGCTAGAAGACAACCGTTTAGCCTCTCTGAATTCTAAAGCAACTGCATACTTGCACAGAAGGACACATTGTTGGAAAAAAGACAGTGAAAAACTAGGCAAATTTGAGAAGGGAAAGGAATAGAGAAGTTATATTAGCTGATGTATGTCTAAGGTTTCAAACTCTTTTGTGTTTCAAGGTTTGAGACTGAGCAGGCCCTGCGCATGAGTGTTGAGGCTGACATCAATGGCCTGCGTAGGGTCCTGGATGAACTGACCCTGGCCAGAGCTGACTTGGAGATGCAGATTGAGAACCTCAAGGAAGAGCTGGCTTACCTCAAGAAGAACCATGAGGAAGTGAGGAAGAAACAGCATAGAAGCAAGGCCTGGGAATTGTAGATGAGAGCCAGTGGGGATTAGGCCAGCTCCAAGTAGTTGGAATATTTCTGAGCTTTGGGGGGCTTGGGAGGGGATTTCAGTGGTTAAAGAAATAAGGAATAATTCACTGTAGACAACTCTTCTGTTGGTCCTAGGTTAGTTACAATCACCTTTAGCTCCCTGATAGCATCTACAGAAGACATGTCATAATACTGTGGATAAAAACCCTGAGCTTGGTTACCAGGCTGTGAAGCCACCTGATGTTTGGGATTTTATTTTCCAAACAGATGCAATTAAAACCCAAAGGAAGATTTTTTTAAAGTCTGCAGTCAAAATTTCAATGGGAAGAGCCTTCTTAGATGTGCTGCAGGGGAACTGTACCATTAAGATGGGGATGGCCATAATGGATCTTCCTTTTCACAGGAAATGAATGCCCTACGTGGCCAAGTGGGTGGAGAGATCACTGTAGAGATGGATGCTGCTCCAGGAGTTGACCTGACCAAGATCCTGACTGAAATGCGTGAGCAGTACGAGCACCTGGCCGACAAGAACCGCAGAGAGGCTGAGCAGTGGTTCTTCAAGCAGGTATGTATCGGTTGCATGGAGAACAGTGACTCCATGACACTCCTCGCTGGTGGTTGAGGTTTGTCTGCGGTAACCTGTGCAGTAACAGCCATGTCCTCCCTTATCCCAGACAGAAGAACTGAACCAAGAAGTCGCTATCAACACAGAACAGCTTCAGAGCAGCAAGAGCGAGATCACGGAGCTCCGGCGCACCATCCAGGGGCTGGAGATCGAGCTTCAGTCCCAGCTCAGCACGGTACATAGCACTGACTCCCAAGGGTCACACCTACACACACACACACAGGCTGGCAAATGAAGGAATGAATGAGCCCTTTTACCTTCCCTCCTCCTGAATTCCTTTCTCTCTGCTTTCCCATCGCAGAAAGCCGCCCTGGAAGGCACCTTGGCTGACACAGAAGCCCGCTATGGCTCCCAGCTGGCACAGATCCAGGGCCTGATCACCAGCGTGGAGGAGCAGCTGGCTGAGCTCCGGTGTGACATGGAGCGGCAGAACCACGAATACAAGATCCTCCTGGACGTCAAATGCCGGCTGGAACAGGAGATTGCTACATACCGCCGCCTGCTGGAGGGCGAGGATGCCCAGTACGTGAATGGAGTTGACTAGATAGAATGACACGGGGCAGGGAGAAACCTTTGAACTCACTGTGTTCCCTAGAAGGCTCTCTTTGAAATAATTACTTGTGGATCAAGAGCAGTTGATCAAACCAAGAAGGGATCGAACAATGACCTATCTCCTGTTAGCATCCTTTGTAAGAGGATGTACTTATTGTCTGCACTATTCAATGGCTGGCACTGTAGTTTGAGTGGTTAGAGCCAAGACCTGAGAATAAGACAGGTTTTTTTTTTGCCTTGGTTGTGATGCTAGCACACTGTGTAAGCTTAACCCCTGAATTTCATTCTTATTTTTCCCCATTTGTAAAAAGGCCTAGGCCCCAAAGGTCTGCCTCACTTGAGCACCGGGAGGTACTGTGGGGAGGGGTGGAATTTATGTGTATTGGTGAACTTCTTAGTGATGCTCAGACCCTTCTGCAAAGGTTTTTCCTCTTGCTGTTAGGATACTGGTGTATGTCAGGGAGAATCCATTAGCTTGTTGCAAGCAGTGAAAAACAATCTCAGAACAAATATTGTCAGATACTCTTCTAAAATAATGATTTCCCTGGTTTGGGGTATAAGGTTTTCTTTAAACATTTGTTGTGACTTTACTGCCTCTCCTCCCCCAATGTAATCTGGAAGAAATATTCATGTTTCTAATTTTCTATCCTTTTTTCCCCCTTTTGCAGCGTTCCTGCCCTGTACTCCTCAGGTCTGTCCTCACATTCTGGTAGAGATGGTAAGGATATGCCTTATTTGATGTATTATGCACTTGTGACTATAACAATTGACTTTACAGAGTGTGCCATGTTTATGGTTCATGCCAAACTGATCTGTGGTGTGGAACCATGACTCAGAAATATTTGGTCATCACATGGTAATGACTGCAATCACCACAACTTGTGAGCATCCTAGACACACTAAAACAGTCACAAAATTTAAGTGGGTCTTTGCAACAAAGATTCTTACAGCATTGGATGAACATCAACAATATTAATGAAGGAGCAACTAGCTGAGTAACATTCAGAAAGATATCTTGTACGAGGGTGTTTCAGAAAGAAATGGCAATTTTGAAATAAAACCATTTTGTGTGCAATGAGTGGGAAGCTACACAGAAGTGGGGAACACTGATGTCTGCATTGTTGAATATACCCATTGTTTATGACTATGTAGAGAAGCGGTGTGGTCTAGTAAATGATCATGGCACACAGAATGGTTTCATTTCAGAATTGCTATTTCTTTCCGAAACACGCTCCTATATCTATAAAGCTATAGTTGCAGTTGCTAGAAGTAGCATTATTAGACCTTTTGCTGCAGAGTTCAAGCTAATTGCTTAAGAAATTGTGTGAATTGTTAATTAGGACAATATCATGTGTGGTGAATATTGGGCATTGGAGGGACAGGAATAGAAAGTGCTAAAAATTAACGTTAAAACAGAAAAAGAAACTTGGGCAAAATGGGCATTGTAACAGAGTTGTCAAAGTGCTGTATGAAATGTATTGCTTTTGCTTCAAAGGACAAAAGAGGAGATTCTTATGTCAGTAATAACATACTCTGCTCATAAGTGTTCAATTATACCTTGATTTTTTTGTTTAAGCTCTGGTTTTAGAAAAACTTGAAAAATCAGATTCTACATAAAAATTCAAATGGCTTCCATGTTTGATCTTGTTTTGGGGCAATCCTAAATTCATCACTGGACTCTAGGGAGATGGATAAATTTAAGCTCAGAGTTGCATGCAGCTTGGTCAACCTCCACTTGAAAGGTTTGCAAACTTCTGTGAACCTTTCCATGAATCCAGGTTGAGATTCTGGTTCACCTTTCCTCATCTGGGTCTTTAAACAGACTGAGTCTTGTGGTTAGATTTTTTTCCTTTCCCCCTCAACCAACCTGGGACCATTTGAAGCAGTATATTCAAGCTGTTCAGGGAGCATTGATACACAATCTTTCCTCTTGTCACAGTAGATGAGATAATGCATCAGGCAACTTTTGTCCTTCCTATGTCAAAAATCAATTCTATTTTCTCTTCTTCATAGTATCGTCTACTCGTCAAGTCCGCACAATTGTTGAAGAGGTCCAAGATGGAAAGGTAGTTTCTTCTCGTGAGCAGGTCCACCAAACCACCCGCTAAGAGGACAGACAGCTCTGTGACCCCCCAGTCCAGAGGCATGAGACTTTCAGATACTATCAAGAAAAAGATTCAATGAGATAAACAGTTACTGAGGTTGTGTCTGATGGGGTCACAGGAGGCACTGCAGCTCAGTTTTCATATTCCTTCTTTTTGCTATTTCTCACATTATTCTTTACCTTGTTCAGGTGCTGTACTGCACTCTGAAAACATTGAATAAAGCTTTTCTTATTCATGCAAAATGGAGCCTTGTTGTAGTTATTTTCAAGGTCTGATGCAAACCCTCTCCAACCCTTGGTGTTAGGTAATCAGGATACCCAAATGTCATTCATGGACAGCCACAAGATGGATTTGTTTTGAAGCTGAGTGCAAAAGGGACAGTCTCAGATATAGCAAAAATAAACTTGAACAATGTCTTTTTCCTCCCCCTCCTCTTATTGTTAAGATACCTGGAAATGGTTGAATAGGATTTACATTGGAGGCTGTGGGTTGGGATGGTGTTTCAGTGCAAATAAATGGAACAGCTTGTCAATGTGCCAGTTACTGCCAAGAATCCTGGCCTCAGTTTTGTAGCTGTTGCTCACATGTGGGGGTATATCATTGACTTCAGTAGGACTGCTACTTTCATTTGGGTTACTCAGAAATAATTAGAAGTACAGATTTGGGCCTGTTAATTTCACTGGTGATCTACATGTACAATTAATGTTACACAGTATAAACTCTGGAGACGTTTGAGTTGGAGTACCCTGCTCCTGGGTGCAGTGTTTACATGTGCACCTGGGACAGCAGCAATTTGAGTCAGAGCAGAGCAGCCCCAGGGTGGCAGAGGGTATGGAGGGCCCTGGGCTCTGGGTGGCAGCGCCGGGTGGCAAAGAGGCTGGCTGGAGCTGGAAGTCTGGCTCCTGGCTGGCTGGGATGACCAAGTGCAATGTGTGCCCAGTGGTCATCATCTGCATATGCTTTTGATCACACTTAATGACTCTGCTGTAAGATAGTACTATCCCTGACAGTACTGTCTTATGGCAGAATTTATAAAGTTTATTGTGCCCTAATACCGGTGCACCTGTAGACAGTGATGCTTTACTGTAGAGCTAATTAGTTAACTTCAGTAAAGCACACGTGTGGAAGCACCCACTGAGTAGCTCTGGCTTTTAGATGCCTGGCATTAGGTACTCTGTTCTTGCATGATAGAAATTGTACTCTTGCATTCCATCTAGAGAGCTCTTTGTTTCACAATTTGCATATAGTCATCATTATATTCATTGGAGCAGCTGGGACAGCTCCAAACCTACCTCTGTAACTATATTCCACTGAACTTCTAAGTCAGCTGCTATAAATTTAGAAATTCATAGATTTCATAGACATTAGGGCTGGAAGGGACCTCAGGAGATCATTGAGGCCAGCCCCCTGCCCCAGGGGCAGGAAGTCAGCTGGGGTTGAAGGATCCCAGCAAGATAAACGTCCAAATGTCTCTTAAAGGAGTCCAGAGTAGGTGCTTGCACCCCCTCTGGAGGCAGTTTCTTCCAGGCCTTGGGGGCTTGGACAGTAAAGTTTTTCCTTATGTCCAGCCTGAAACGGTCTTGGAGGAGTTTGTGACTGTTTGACCTTGTCATCCCTTGAGGTGCTCTGGTGAACAGGCATTCCCCCAGATCCTGATGTACACCCCTTATATACTTATAAGCTGCCCCTGAGCCTGTGCTTTTCCAGGCTGAAGAGTCCCATGGCTCTCAGCCTCTCAACATAAGGCCTGTTCTCCTGCCCTCTGATCATGTACGTGGCTCTCCTCTGGACTCTCTCAAGCTTCTCCACATCCTTATATACAATAAGGCATGCAGAGTGACAGATCACATGCCTCATATAAACTCCTTTTTTTTTTTACTTGTCTGGCATTTCTGGGTGCATTACTCGTAATCACACTAACAAGCATCTTGTCTAAAAATGGTTTCATCAGGCTCATGACATTGCCTTAGGGCTAACACTTAACAAGGTGAAAAGCAAACATCATTTTTTCTGCATGGTGGTAGACAAGAATAATTGTTTGCTAATGTGACATTGAGTGGATTATTGTTAAATTCCTTAAACTGAAGTACATAAGTTAGTAACTGTCTATGTAAACAGTGTTTGTAGGTGAACTGCTTTACTGGATTGCATAATATTGGAGACAGACTACCTGGCTCTTTCTTTGATTGTAACTGCTTGCTAACTGCATGGAGAAAGAGGAAGCCAAAGGCATGACTGCTCCTTGTTAGTAGAAAGCTAATTTGCAAGCAGGACTCCAGATAGCACCTCCCTGAGGCTTTACATGATAACTGGTTACTGACAGGACCTCTACAAGGCTAGTCTTCTGGGGATATTTGATTCAGTTCTGAGCCCCGGGCAGGTGATGCACAGACCTTTCAATGTTAGGCTTAATAGTGTAGCCAATGTGTCCAGCATCCACTAGCCACACTCCTTCCATGACTTAAATAGAAGAGGAGATCACTATCGATCCCAAGGCCTCAGGACTTGTCTAGATCTCAGTTTGTGCTTTTCCGCATGTGGCACTGGGGTGGGAAGTGCCAATGGCTGAAACCTACTACTCACCATTTACCCTGTTTATACAGAACTGGGGCTCAGGCCAGAGGCTAATCGGCTTCTCTTGGATTCTTACCATGTACAGGTGGATGTTTCAGCTGGTTTTAATCCCCGTGGTGATAAATTATAGGTTATTATTAATGACTCATTTTTCCACGGCACTCATAAGAGCATTAAAGTCTTTAAGGAGCACGCATAAAGATCTACTCCCTTGACTCAAGGAGCTCAGAACTTAATGCTGTACCTGATGTGACAAGTGGGGAATGGGGACAGGGGAAAGGCAGGAGGGATGAGCACAGTGACGTGCCATGGGTCTCTGGTACTTGGGGGCAAATGCTTGCATTTGCTTGCATTTGCCCCCCCTGTCCTTCTTGTAGCAATACTTAAAGTCACATCACATGATGAGAAGTCTGAAGGGCCCGGCCGGTGTGCCCCCCTACCCCACCATGCCCCAGGCCAGGGCCTGGGGGCCATGGCCCCCTCCTGCCCCTCCATTGGTGCTTTCAGACTTGGAGGTGTCATGAAGAAATAGAGCTATATTTTTGTACAGTTCCAGGATAAGCTTAATAGAAACCTATCAATAGACTTTATTGACTGTATTTAGGTTTTGTCACCAACGAGAGTTATGGACAGAGGAACAGATATACAGAAGAATCAAGGCACAGATGTACAGGGAAATTAGTGCATTTCATCCAATAACTGGCAGTTGTATACATGTGAAATATCATAATTAATCAAAAATGTATTTTGGCACTGTGGATTCATTGACTTCACAGTGATGGATGATGATACCAAGAGTAGTATTATAAGCCCCATAAAATTTTTGCTCCCTAATGGATGGATACATTTGCTAACACACCAGACTTTTTTCCTTCTGTAAGGGTGCGTCTACATGTCGCTGTATGGTGAAGTTGTTACTATGCTGTGCTTTAGTACTTCCTTTTGGAAGTACTAAAACATGGTGCAGTAATTGCCCATACTGCATTGTATGGGTGGTGCATGCTTAAATTTTCATGCTGCATCACTGTAGCAGCATGCTATAAGCGGGAAGTGCACTGATACGGTGATGTAGCTATCTATCATGAGTAGCCATGTGATTGCTATGTTGCCGTAGCATGCCATATGGTGACAGAGGGTGCATCTATGCATTGCCTTAAGAGGCTTAAATTGAGAACATCTGCTAATCTTCTGATGTCAGAGGAGGCAAAAATTCTCTGGAGGATTAAGTGAAGATTTTGTATCTTAACTATTTTTCGTAGGTATTTGTTTTCTTATTGATAAGCACCAGAGAACCTTGAGTTGATCATCAGAAAAATTATTGAAGTAACAACACACCACAGACTATGCATCCATCAACATTTCAGTCAGAATGGATTTCAGTCCTTGGGTAGAATTTTATTAGACATGGTCCTTAATGGCCTAGGGAATGTACTTTTAATGAAAAGGCAAATACATCCCAAGGCACAGTGCAATACTAAGCATAAAATGCAACACTGATCATAAAATCACCGTAATATCACAAACATGAAAAGAAGCAATGCTCAGCATGTTTAGTTATCTTTTGCACCACACAATGCTCTGAAGACACAAAAGTATTCAGAATTTATTTACTATAGCTATGATGATTATTACTACGCTGCTGTAGGGATTAGGACTCTCTAATCTGTGCAACATGGACAACTGGCACATCAAAGAGCTGGACAAATAACTAAGGGCACTTTTCAACTTTTCCATGGTGATTTTGCAAGGTGCAATTGCAAATAAAAAGATTCCTTATGGAGTTTCAGAAGAAATGTTGAAGAAGAAATTTCTAGTGGGACAGACATGCTCTCTGTAAAGAGCATGCAAGATCCTCAGAGAATAGTGATGAAAAAGAAACCTCTAATGAGCAGAGGACCAAAAGGTAGACCAAAGAAATGCTCTGGAAAGGACCTTTGTCAGCTTTGTCTTGGATTATGCATAGGATACCTTAATACCAAACTTAATAATCATAATAGCACTTGCAAAATATTGCATTCATTCCATCTTCAAAGTACTGAGTTAATCTCAGTCAATTATTCTGGCAACACCCTTGTAAGGTAGGAAGACCCTTATTATTAGTACTCTTTAACAGAGAGGGTGAAACGGATATAGGGTAGCTAAATGAGTGTGTCAGAGGCAGAACTCTGGAGCCTCTGGGACGCAGTTTTACACTTAGTGGAACAGGTCAGCTGGATATGGCAAAGAAGAACTGCAAGAACTTCTGAAGTGAGATATTTTAGTCAATAGCAAGATAAAAGGCTGCTTCACAAGCAGAGACTGTGGGAGTTGCAAGCCTGACTAAATTTCAATGACTGACCTATGAAAAGTTCTTTCCCTTGAGAATGGGATTCTTCTGTTATCTCTGACCCTGAACAGTCTTGCTAAGACAGCCATCCTTGACTTAAAAAGGACCTCCTTATTTTGTGTGTTGCTTACTAGTTGCTTTTGGTCGGAAAATGCAGTGATAGTCCAAGGCAAAATAAGGACCCTGGTCATCGCAGGAGAAGTTGAGGGTGGGATTGTTATCTATCATTTAAGAAAACCTAGTCTTTCTTTCTCATTTTCATTGATCTTTTGATCCTAATTACTTCATAGAGTAGAAGGCCCTCTGACAATCATACCACAGTACTCTTCCTCTACTGCAGTTTTGGTTTATTTTTTAATGAAGGATAAGAAACAGATGCCATGGTGAGCACTATTTAATTTTTTTTTTCCATTTCACAGAACTCAGAATGACAGCATAACAAATTTGTTAGGAGGAGGCTTTTCAGTTGATTTGTCATTTGTGGTTGTCATTTTTATCTGGACATTTGCAATACAATAACAAACTGCCTTCTCGGAAGTCCTTGAAAACTCTCTTGTCTTGGACTCACCCATCTGGGGAAAAATGCTTCCTGCCACAGGCTCCAAGGTTTGGGTCTGAACACGTCTTTCACAAGTGTTCATGTATGCCTACTCTTTGCTTCAATGTAGGGGTTAGGTAGGTTCCTGCTGTGGACTAATCTGTGAAAAGCCAATAAAAGCTCACTCCAGAGAACACCTTCCATTATGCACTTAACTTATATCATTAAAAGACCTTATAAAAGAGGAAATTCACATTTGATTAAATATAAGATGAAGCTGCTGGGATGTCGCTGATTAAGTTCTGAAAAGAACTCCTTGGAAGAAAAGAAATGATATCAACATCTCAATTATTTGAAAAAAACAAAACCAAGAAAAATTAGTAAAAACAAGAACAGTTTTGACAAGCCCCATGAAATCTTTGAACCATCATGGACAGATGAACTTGCTAATAGACCTGTCTTCTTCCCTTTTAGGAGAAGTTGTAACTGCTAAACTTTAGGAGGTGATTACTGTAGGATACAATATCCATTGAACCTGCATTATTAATAGCAAATATTTTTGAAGAGCAAAATGAAAACCGAACAATGATCTCCTCAGGATAGTGTGAAGTTCCAGATTGAGCTAGCAAGGGTGCAAGAGATTAGAATAAAAATTGAAAGAACAACCAAAGAATTGGGCCAACAGCTCCTGTATAGATTGGGAATACCATAAAGGTTTGGGTCTGAGCAATGCCAGAGCTAGCCCTCAGGCCTTCTCACCTGTCAGTCCCTGGAACTACATGCTAATCTTCTTTGATGTATCTATATTTTAATTTTTTGTCATGCTTTGGTAAGGTACTACAGGTTATGATTAAGGTAAATTGGCAGAGATATTACAGGGCAGAATTGCAGTACCAAGGGTACTATACATCTCTCACAAAGTGTTGTTGAGTAAATTATGCAGGAGCCAAGAACCTAAATCTCCTTGATACATTATTGACTACAATAGTTAACCAAGTCCTTGCAGAAAAGCAATTCAGCTTTAGAAAATGAAGTACATGGATTTTTGTTTGTAATTCACAAATTACTGGAAAAATGTGGAGAAGAAAAGAGAAATGTAGCATTTGGCCTCTCAAAAATCTTGAGTCTGCCATACTTCTATGACTGTGGAAAGTGTCTAGTTTGGAGATCCAGAGAGATGCTGCACAAAATAACTTAGAGGGAGAGTATGATGAATTACCTTCTGCAGATAATTCTGTGCTTTTATGCACACTGTGTAAGGAACTGGCCAATAGTGAGGCAGGGACTGACCATCAGTTTGAAGAAGCTCTGACAGCCCACCAGCCTCCAAGTGGATAAATGTGTATACAGTAGTGAAAGGTGCTAAACTTGTTGTCAGACTTTTGTTCTTAGTTGTCAGAAGATCTTTTTCTTAATCAGATAACAAATTAATGCCTGGATAAAAAAGAAACATTCTGCTGACTGCAACAGGGGTTCAGAGCTAACACGTAGAATCCCAAGATCCACATTAATCATATCAGGATGACTGATCATTTACTCTGTGGTTTTGTTTATACAGGGAACACAAGGTCCCATATCACAGGCTCATCATTTGTTTGGAGAATATTTTTTTCCAAGCAATATGGGGTTTTGTTAAAGAAATCAAAGACAGTCATTCTGGAAAATGTTTGTTTTATTTCCTTGCTTATCGAAAAGACATTTCTAAATGGAAAATAAAAAAATTTCATTTCAAAATAGTGGATCTCACTGTTCAAGCTGCAGCAGTTCCTAATGCTGTCAGCATAGATAGTATCTCTTAATAATTATAGCCAAAGTATTGTTGGGATGTGAAAACATGGAAATATACATGATCAACATAATCTTGGAGTTATCTTATACTTAAGGTGCTGCGATAAAATCAGCATTAATGAGCTTACCAATACAAGGCAAGCAACACTTCTGAAAGTGAGCTGGAATGGACACACCCTCCTTATAGAGAACAGCCGGATGCCAAAGAAAATGTTGACAGACAATGGAGACAGAATGTGATTTGTGAGAAGCAGCAAGAGGAAGAACATGAATGAGGCAAACAACAAAACATGGTGCATAAAATTTCCAAGTGCATTAAGTAAGAACAATAAGAGACAGTGTATTACACTGGCAAAGGAAAATGTTGGAAGCTTAGCAAGCACTACACATTTTCCAGCCCGGCATATGTAAAGGGAAGATCGGGCTTTTCCTGTTAATTCTGCTCTTGAAAAAGATACTTATGGTCAATGACCATGGGCAGAACTAGCTATTCTAGGAAGTAGCTATTATATTGCTCCCTTGACAAACTTCCAGAAGTGTCTATTCTAGAAGACAATGAGTGGGCAGATAGCAGGTGGATTTCTTTAAGGGGTTTCAGGCAGGGAGGAGTTAGGTGTAGAGAGATGTGAAAACCTTCCTCTGAGAGACAGCTGGGTCCTGTGGAATTGTTCAGAGTGCTAAATAAATACAGCTAAGGATTCATCCCATCAAGTATTTTGATTGTTTCTCTCCTTCCCCAGTGCAGCATTCTGACTGAAAATCAGATTGGGTCCCCAGTTTAGGGGATCGTTTTAGCTACCTTTCTAAATACATGGAGTCTTTCCCAACTTGCTTCAGGGACACAGTGGAAGGATTTCTACTGCCTTTCCTTAGCTTGAGCTCATGCCTGTATAGATCTCTTGCTCCTGATATTCTCCATGATGCGAAGTCTCGTGTAAACTGTGTACCTGGCTAGTATGAACATCCTCTGTTCATAGATGACCGGTCACAGATGGAAGCACTTGATACCTATTACTACACAAAGACATCTCACTTCTTTCAGGAAGAGTAGCAGCTTCTCCTGTCTTCTCTTAGAAGTACCTTAATCCGTATAACTGGAGGTGCATCAAATCAAGATTAGTTCCATGCATGCAGGGCATAGTTGCTTGAAAGCCTATATCCAATAGAACCTTTTCCTTTGGATTGTCAGAAAGAAAAAGATTCTGATTTAGAGAACCTCTGCCTGAAGTTTTCCCACCCTGACTTCAGCAAATTGAACCCCCAGAGAATGTGCTTTAGCAGACAACACAATACATAGATGTAAAGTGTGATTGATATGCAATGTGGTTCTTTTATGTTTTCCACTCCGTTGCACAGGCCAGGATTTATAAGCAAGCTAAAATGATCTGACAGACTGAAGTCTGATCACATCTAGCACCAATGTACTTTCCCCTGCAAGTCTGTGGATAGTAGTCTCTTAGACATTAGTGCTGGAAAAGACCTTTGTGGAAAATAGTTACAATTGCTTGTTCCTTTGTTTGTCTTCAGCATCATTATGTTCCATGCTGCTGTTGTACAGCTTTTATCATAAATAAAAACCTGATTATACAGAGAATAATATCACCAATGAACTTTAAAAAATAATCCATTGACATGTAAAGTGTTTTCTTTGTACATATAGAAGTAAGTGAGGACAACTGCTACTTTGAAACTCTGGTTTGAGGGCATGGAAAAGTCCAGCAATACCATGAAAATGGACCATTGTTTCAACATGGTCAGATGGCTTTGGATAGTGTTTAGATTTCCCAGTTGAATTTAAATTTAACAGTCCTGGTAAATGAAATGGTATCTTAATGTGTTAATAGTTTTGGATTCAAGGAAAAAAAACCCTCTTAGGGCTCCTATACACGTGACACACTGTAATTACAACACATTGGAGCAGCTTGATTAATCGAGTCTGCTGGACTCAAGCGTCACGTGTATCAGTGTCCCTGCTCTGAAAAATGGTGGCAGAGTGCTTTAATCTAAAGCTTGTTCAATGCTGCTATCTTTCAGCACAGGGATGCTGATACTCTGGAAGCTGCACTAATTAAAGCCCCCCCAAACCCCCTGAGCATGTCTATAAACACCCTTAAGAGAGTGAAAGTGCAAGTGAATAAATCTTGTGCATCAGCAGAACTTGGCGTGATCCCACTCAAATTACGATAATTTATGAACAGGAAATGATGCGTGTTATGGGATTTTTATTCACTTATGTTTCTTGGTTCTTTGCTGCTTCAGCAGTCCCAAAGCCTCTTTTTTTATTTGCTTTTCCTGGAGACCCATTAATTTTCTGTGACACTATGGTCACTTAGCTTCCATGTTTACCATCTTATCTGTTAACAGTAATTTGTCTTAGTTTGTATTCTCTTTTATCTAAGCTGTAACATTCACTCATGCAGATAACTGGACTTTCAAGTGTCTCCCATATTAACATAGGTGCTACTATGCCTTAGAAAGAAATAATTCTTTGAACTTTATATTGCTTAGGTGCTGCAAGCTCTTCTATCTGCATTTTAAGCAAGAGTGTTTCCTGAAAACTGTAAAGTGTCTATGAATGTTGATTGTATTCATATGTACACCAGGCAATGCTGATATTCATATCAGACAAATTTCTCTGCATGGTGCATCTGCTTTGCTGCACTGTGGGCATCTTCTGATAGAAAAACAGCTTAATGGCTCTGGGATGTGCAGCTGCACTTTCAGCTCTTTGCTGACACTATACTCTCACATAATTTAGAACAGCATGCCTTCAGGCTACTCTAATGTGTGATGGGGTCAGCTGCAGGGATGAGCAGTGGGGTCAGGGATGTACAAAGGTCTGTGTTAAAGCAGGTACTTTCAGGATCTGGGCAACAGATGCCACTGTTATATTTCCATGGTGCATGAGAAGGAACTGCTCAGTCTCTGGGAATGTTGGTCTCTTTCCCATTGTTGTGCCTATAATGGGCTGCTTTTACTGTCTGCCTTAGTGCAGAGTGAAGAACCAGTGGTGCTGAAAGTCCCCTCTACCATTCCCTTTTTCAGATCATTTGTGCAACCATGGAGAACAAGATCCTTCTGAACATTGATAACAGTAGGATGGCTGCAGATGACTTCTGAGTGACGTGAGTATGTCTTCATACAGGACAAAGCTAGTCAAAAGTCCCTGTGTTCCCACATCTCAGTCTTGTTCCAGAAATAAAACACAAAAAAGCCTCAGAAAACTTCCATATCCATGACATGATAAGCCATGATTATGATGACAGATGCAACCCATGAACATTGCATTTTTCAGGCAGTTTGAAGCATTTATTTGCCCTTTCCTTCCAAAAGAGCTTTTGGATATGGGAAATTCCATTAATTTATTTGGGGGTGTAACCAAGTACAACTCCAGGAGTGACCATCATGCCCCTGGAGCCCTCTTAGTCTTTATCAACCTGCTCTCTCTTTGAGCAATCTCCCCGTCTCCTCATCTGCCATGCCTTGATGTTATAATATTTTACACAGAGGGAGGCCGTCCATTCTGGGCATCATATTAGTCTCTGCACCTCACAAGCCCTCTTTCTGGTTCTAAACCTTGTTCTAGCCTGAAAATAAGTCTAGGATTTTCCTGAAGGGTTCACCTGCTTGGCCTTTTCCACCTCTTAACTGAACCCTCTAGTCTCTGGGCTACAGGTCCCTGTCCCTGTCAGTCTCTGGCTGTGGCCCTCCTCAGCCTTTTCCCTCTGTCCTCGGGCCCTGGACCCACTCTTAGGCCAGTTGAGCTCTCTGGGCTCCCTAGCCCTGCTTGCTCTCTTTCTTGCTCACCCAAAGGGTCATTTCTCCATTCTCCTGCACAGCTGCTTTCCCTGCCAATGCACCAATGTAACAGGCACTCATCCCAGGGGTGGCTGTGATGTCCTCTGGTGGCCACTCAGTCCCTGCTTTGTCCTCGCTTCTTAAGATTGCTCCCCTTCACTTTTCTTGCCATGCGTTGTTGTTCTTAGATCTTTGGAAAGGGAGGCTGTCCCAGGGATCCCCAATCCCACGTATCTCTACTTTGCCTTAAGTTATGTGGGCTCCATCTTCCCCAGTATGGTACCCACATCCATTTCTCACAGGTGATACTCATTCCTCTCTCTCTCTCTGCTGTTCCTAACATCCCTCTCAGGCTAAGGGCCCCTTGACCTTGTTGACACATGCTCCTCCTGGGCTACTGGCTTCTTAGCCCCCTCAAGCTCTGGCTGTAACCCCCCAATCTTTTCCCCCTCCCACTGGGTCCTGCTTCTAGGCTAGTTGAGACTCATGGGCTCCCCTGGCCCTGCCAGTCTCCATGCTGTGGACCTCCTTCACTTTTGGCCCCTCTCTCTGAGCCCTGGCCCCCCTCTGGGCCAGTGAGACCTTTGGGTGCTCTGGCCCTGCTTACATGCACCCCTCATGGGCTACAGACCCCTGGGTTCTCTGGCCCTGCTTACACTCACCCCTCCTAAGCTCTCTCCTCTGGGTCCCAATCCCTCTATTCTGTCAACAGGCTTGGATTGACACTGGGGCTGGAGCGGCCCCAGCCCACAGCAACTGACTGATCTACTAACGGAAATGGAGTGCCAGAACCAAGAATACCAGACCCTTCTGGATGTCAAATGCCACCTGGAGCAAGCCATTCAGACCTACCGCTGCCTGCTGGAGGGAGGACAGAATGATACTGTGCATGTAGACTATAGGCTGAGGAGGGCATAAGTCATACACTGGTGCTTTGAACTGTGGAACGTGAGAACTAGCTTGGTTTTATTAGCAATTCACAGGAGGTTTAGAGGTTTGGCTAAGAAATACTTGAGTCAAAACATGAATCAAACTTCTTTTCCTTCTTCACAATCTCCAGACATGGACAGGAGAACGCAGGGGAACAGATTCTATTCTACTTTTGATGGTGGAGCATTGTAGCATGTCTTGTCTTGCTATATGCTTCCCATTGTAGGCTGGTCAGGAGATTCTAAGAGATGTTGTAACTTACCCATTGCCACTATCAAGTAGGAGCTGGGATTGAAAATAAAACCCAATATATTGACTTGGGTCTCCCATGATGTCCCCATGGCAAAACAGGGGAACTGCAGCCTTGACAACCTTATGGTCCAATGGCTGGGGAACCGGCTCTGTGGTCGGATCCAGAGAGTGATAATCAATGAAACGGTGTCAACATGGTGCATGGTGACCAGTGGTGTCCCCCAGGGCTCTCTGTACTTGGAACAGTACTCTTTAATATATTCATAAATGATCTGGATTCAGGTTTAGTTCGGGATGATCATATCTTGAGTAGAGGAGTTGGACTAGATGACATCTGGACATCCCTTCCCATCCTACTCTTTTGTGTCCTATGCTATAGGAGATACTTGTCTTCTCCTCTGAGAAAGTAATAATTCCTTTCATCTCTCTTAACAGGTCATTGCTGAAGGACATGGGACTAACTAGACTGCCTGTCATTTCATCATGCATGACCCTTCCTTTCCCCCCCGCTCACAAGCAAATCAGTGAAAAAGTGACAGCAAAATGTAAGGAAAAGGAAGGAGAAATGCGGTGGACATTTGCTTGGCTCTATTAATGCTATCCATCCACTGAGGCGCATTTGAGTTGTTCAGAGGGGCCATATTCCTGTCTATTATGCTGCTTGCTTCTTACCTTTTGTAATGCTGTTTTTTCAACCACTGCTACCCAGTTGTGTGCTGTGGCCAGTAATCTACCAAATGGTTTAAAATAAAACTCTGCTACTGCTGATGCATCCAGAATCCTGTGCCTAAGAGGTGATTGCTTCCTTCAGTCTTTACATAGTGTATGGTGGCAACCATACAAAAAGCTGCAGTTCTACACAATATATTGCTTTTAACAAGCAAGCTTGACCAAAAATGCTTGGCTACAGTGTCTCAACACAGGCTAAAACTCTGTGCAGCTTCCAACCTGTCTTTTGTCAGAACCAATGTGCCAGGAAATGTCAGTCTTCTCTCCCCAGCTGTGTAGTTTCCTCATTGGATTCACAGTAGGTGTAGGTTTTGGGAGAACCCCTGTGCAAAGGGGAGGGGTGGCTATTTCTAGTGTAGAAGGTAGCATGAATAAAAGCAAAAATGGGGAGAACCGGAAACTATCAAGCAAGTATTGTCAACAGAGCACAGGAAAAGGGCTCAAGGAGAGTTGGTTAAAAAGTTTCTATTGAACTTGTTTAGTGGAAGACCAGCTCTAGTCCTGAAGTTCAGTGCAGAAGACAAGTTATCCAGGAGGCCACTGCCTGTGGTTAATGGAGAGTTGCACTCTACATGAAAGACTGCGATAGAAAGGAAGGGCGGGGGGGAGGCAGAGTGAACACAGCCTCCAAAGTCATAGAAAAGAAATACAATGGCAACAAAAGAACTGATACTACAATGTACAAATGAAGATACTAGGAAGAAGCCCACTAGTTCCAGGCCCAGGAAACTGTCTGAAATCAGGCATTATTAAATACTTTATGTGGCAAGTTTTCATGCAAGACTATATGGAGCCCAGATTTTTTTTATACTAGGTTGTTTTATTCTGCAACATAGTCACCATACACTCTCTACTAGGGGATTTTGTATTTAATTCCAAAAAGTTTACATTAATGAAATTAAGGTTTGACAGCAGTGCCCCATGCCCTTACAGAGTTTTAGTTGTAACTAAATGAAAGCATCTGGAGAGCAAGAATAAAGAGCTAAGGGACACACCATCAATGCACCATAACTTTAACTTCTACCTCATTTTGCAGCCCTGCATTCTCAGTTACCTTCCTGCAGAACCCACCAGGTCTCTGATAATTGTGGAGAAGCCAAGTGTGGCAGGATGGGAGGTTTGGTTGCTAGGAGGAGAACAGAGATTCAGTCTCATTCCTGAATCTGGGCTGTGGGTACAAATGATGGGCTTTGCCTACTGATTAGTGGCCCAGGAGGCTTGCAGAGACATGAAATGGCCTACCTCTCTCAATAGGATCTTCTCAAGTGAAAGAGAAGCCATTGTGTGATGAACAAGGCCTGAAACCATAGCTCTTAGTCAGTAGCGTAACTAGGAGTAGGTACCCAGGGCACTAGCTTCAGATGCCCACTCAGAGAAGACACAAGAATGGCAACTGCTGCCACTGCCAGCCCAGTTGCCAGAGCTGGCATCAGCAGCCAGGCCACCACCTCTGCATCCTGAGCAGGAGCACCAACAGGCATGGAAGCTGGTTGTTATGCCTCTACTCTTGAGTCACATGCACTGTTTTATTCATACCAGTAGATGTTCTCATCATGGTCCCCATCCAGTGCTTGCATCATGCACTGTGCAGACATATTTCTCAGCTGCCCACCCCAGTCTCAGAGCTGTGTGCAACCTCTAGGTATGCCTGTTCCCAGCACCATCAGGCTGTTTGGTATTGAGTGTCTCCTGCTGGGAGCTGAGGAAGTGCACAAGGTACTGAGGAAGTGTTCACCCTCATTGTGTCTCACCTCACTGGGAAAACACCTCACAGTGTTTTCCAGTTTTATCCTCTGGCTGACTGCTCCCTGTCATGTCCTCCCCAACAGCCACATACCTGTTGAGAGGGGACACACCTAATGCAACCTAGTGCCCTTTGTAGGGGACCTATGTACAATCTTGTGACAGGGAAGTTCTGATGGGAACAGTTACTGCAGCTGGTCCTTATTTTACTTTCTCTCTTCTGCTCAAAAGTCTTGCTTAAATCACACCTGCAGCTGCATTAATGACTTCTTGGGTCAGAGTTGAGTCAGAACCTTTCTCTCCCCTTAAGTCTTGTCTACATTGCAGCCTCAGCTATTGATTTCAGTCCTGAAATTGCAATAACATGGAGTTATGGGTTCTACATTGGTTAGGAGAGTCCACAGCTGAGACTTCACTTGTTAATTATAGCCAAGGCCTTGTCAGCACAAGGGGTATATTATCTATGATTATTATGTAGATATAATAAATCTTTGAGGTATTATGAATATGCAGCAGCAAGATAAAATCAGGAACAATGAGTTTGCCCCCAAAACTACTGAAGCAGTCATTTTGAAAGCAATGCGTTGCTGGACTAGATACACCCTCCCTATGGAGGAAAAAAGGCTCACAAAGAAAATGTTGAATAATGAAATTTCAATTGATTAAAAAAAAAAAAGGGAAACAGGAAGAACCAGGAGGCAGCATATGGGGAAATACAAAGGTAAAACAAATTAACTTGTGGGGAAGAACATTTCTAGTAAGATGTGGTAATCTGCAATAGGAGAAGACAGGCTATTTCACTGACAGAGAAATGAGTTATAAACCCCAGTGACTGACATAATTTCATTTCATTTCATTTCATTTCATAGATTTCATAGACATCAGGGCTGGAAGGGACCTCGGAAGATCATCGAGTCCAGCCCCCCGCCCAAAGGGCAGGAAGTCAGCTGGGGTCATAGGATCCAGGCAAGATAAGCATCCAGTTTCATCTTGAAGGTGTTCAATGAAGGCACTTGAACCACCTCCGGTGGCAGGCTGTTCCAGACCTTGGGGGCTCGGACAGTAAAGAAATTCTTCCTTATGTCCAGCCTGAAACGATCTTGAAGTAGTTTGTGACCATTCGACCTCGTCATCCCTTGGGGCGCTCTGGTGAACAAACGTTCCCCCAGATACTGGTGGTCACCCCTGATAAACTTGTAGGTGGCCATCAGATCACCCCTGAGCCTGCGCTTTTTCAGGCTAAAGAGCCCCAGGGCTCTCAGCCTGTCATCGTAGGGTCTGTTTCCCTGACCTCTGATCATGCGCGTGGCTCTTCTCTGGACTCTCTCAAGCTTCTCCACATCCTTTTTGAATTGTGGAGCCCAAAACTGGACACAGTACTCCCGGCCTCACTAAGGCCGAGTCCAGGGGGATAATGACGTCCCGGGATTTGCTTGAGAAACATCTATGGATGCAAGCCAGCGTTTTGGTCGCTTTACTAGCTGCCGCATCACATTGCAGGCTCATGTTCATCTTGTGGTCAATGATGACCCCCAAGTCTCTTTCTTCCATAGTGCTAGCCAACATAGCACTGCCGAGCCTATAAGGATGCGGTGGGTTTTTTTCCCCCCAAGGTGGAGAACCTTGCATTTATCGGCGTTGAACACCATCAGATTCTCATCCGCCCACTTGCTGAGCCTGTCCAGGTCAGCCTGGATAACCTGCCTGTCCTCTGGTATGGATGCTTTGCCCCAAAGTTTGGTGTCATCGGCGAACTTGGCCAGTCCGCTTCTGACTCCAGTGTCCACATCATTAATGAAGATGTTGAACAGTATGGGTCCAAGGACAGAGCCTTGGGGGACCCCACTGGTCACAGGACACCACGATGAGTGACTTCCATCGATTACTACCCTCTGGGTCCGACCCCGGAGCCAATTTTCCAGCCAGCGGATCGTGGAGGACCCAAGGCGACAATTGGCCAGTTTCTCCAAGAGGCGATCATGGGACACCAGATCGAAGGCTTTTTTGAAGTCAAGATATATGACATCAATCTCTTCTCCCTTGTCCAGGTGATAGGTCACCTGGTCGTAGAAGGAAATGAGATTGGTCAAGCAAGACCTACCCGCAACAAACCCGTGCTGGCTATCCCTTAAGATGTTGGCGTCGGCCAGTCCATTAAGGATGGCCTCTTTAATAAACTTTTCTAAGATCTTCCCCGGGATAGAAGTCAGGCTGATGGGCCTATAGTTAGCCGGATCCACTTTCCTCCCTTTCTTGAAGATAGGCACCACATTGGCCTTCTTCCAGTCTTCGGGCACTACACCAGAGCGCCAAGAGTTTTCAAAGATCCGTGCTAGAGGCTGGGCTATGATGCTCGCCAGCTCCTTGAGTACCCTGGGGTGAAGATTGTCAGGGCCAGCTGACTTGAAGGTATCCAGCTTCTCAAGATGTTCCTTCAGAAAGTCAGCATTAATGGAGGGCAGGGGATCACCCTCACCCGGACTTCCCGGCCCTGTAGCGGGCATGGGCGTCCCATGGGACTGATGAAAGACTGACGTAAAGTACCTATTTAATAGGTTGGCTTTTATGCCTATTTTTTATAGGAAGATGCCTATATGACCTCTACACTGTATCTCATTGACCTCTGCACCGTCCACTGAGGTGACCTGCAATTTGTTCCCAACTTTGCTACTGACTCCTTGAGCTAGATTCTTTTCTACCTATTAGGCACCTAAAGTGAACAAAGGCCATGTACAGATATTCAGTTTCTACCAGGAGAATTACTGTTCATTCAGTAGAAACCAGTGAGCTGATGTTCAACCTTTTTCTTCCAGAGCGAAAATAACTTCTCCAGGAGAAAAATATCCAAGCTATAATAAGGGAAAAGTTGCTCCTAGGAGTGTTTATCTCGGGACAGTGAACATCTGTGCACTTTTCCCTGGCTTACTTCATTCTGGGGACCACAAGGAGCGGCAGTGGGGGAAAGGCTCCCTTGCCTTACAGAGACCATGTTCATCCTGGTCTGGAGATGACATAGAGGGCAACTGCTCCCACTCTTCTTATTGACCAGGAGGGGAAGAACGCTTCCCACCTTCTTCTCACTTAGGAATTCCCAGTATAAGAAGGAGGCAGGGGCTTTGCTGCACTGCTCCTTCCAGTCAGCTGCTGGACATTGGGAGCCAAGTAAGTATATGGAGCACTGAACTCCTTGTTTGCTTCTTACATCCAAGTCCTTGGTGTGAGAAGAAGGCAAGATCACCCTAGTATCAAGAACATGCAAGTTGCATCTTAAACATCTGTATTGCTCCCTCTCTTGGAATAATTTCTCACTATAGATATTTTAGACACCTAAGCATGAACCTACTTAATGCTGGTCAAAAAGCCATTTAAGCTAAAAGGTAGATGGGTCCTCCTCCTCAGCTCTGCTTTTTATGATTTAGTTTCAAAGCCAAGGCAATGGCATGTGTAACCAGCAGGCCTTAAGGATGGCCACCTTGTCCCAGTCCCCCCAGTGGTCACCTGGGTTCTCCTCTGCCCCCCCCACACCTGCCTCAATGAATTCTCAGGGGTCCACCTTACTGTCTCATCTGCCACGTCTTGATGTTGAAGTTAAACACCTGCCCTTAAAGATCAGTGGGATCAGTACCCTTTTCTGCCTGGCTTCTCTTCAGGCTGAACTGGGCCTGCTTGATTTGGAGCCCTGCTGTACTACACACTCTGCCAGAAGAAGGATTGCTCAGCGGGCCAGCAGTGGCGGTAGTCCCCCCGTCCCCCAACGGGCTTAGTTTTTAACTGCATTTTGCTGCCTGATCAGCTTGCAAATCAAGGACCAACCTGTTCCCAAACCATCAGCTGCACTGGAGAAGAGGCCAATGCTGGGTTCAGTGTTTTGAATCTGGTTTGCTCTTCTGCTTAGGTTGCAAAGATGGTGCATGGGGTTAGGTTGCCAACTTCACATACAACTCCCAATACTGAGGCCTTCCTGTTAGCTAGGATTTCACAAAAATCTGCTCCTAAAACATAAGTCACTCAAAAACTGTAGAATGAGAAATTACTATAGGCAGAAAAAATTCAAGCTAAGGAAAAAGCAGCATTCAAAAAGCATGAAGTGGCTGTCTAGGCAGCACCCTCCCTTCCATCATTTCCAGAGATGTCTAGTGTAGCAGAGGGCTTTCTTTAAAAGCTGCCTAATTGAGAAGGATGGAGTAGGGAGGTATTTACATTTTTCTTGCAGCAACAGGTGAGTCCAATGAAATGAATCAGAGCTGCACCTCGACTCCACATGTAAGAGAATCAGGTTTCCCGCTCCTAACCAGGAGATCTTCCTAGTGATATTTCTAATTAGACAGTTTTTGCCAACTTGTATCTAGAGAACGACTGAAACACTTTCCTGCATTTCATTCCTGTCGGCAACTCTGTGCTCATTTGAGATGGGGTTTGCTCTTCCAGGGGAGCAGGAGTCTAAAAATTGGCGCTCCCAATGGCAGGTAGTTTTTCACTAGTTATTTCTTTCAGTGGAGACCATCTTTCAACAAAGTTAGCCAGCTGAGCTTCTTTACAAAGAATTCTTTCCCTTGAGTTATTAAAATAAATGGAAACATAACCAATGCCTGTAACAGCAGATGAGTCAGGCTTATTTAGTGTTCCTACATTCTCAGTGTTAAAATAGTTTAATCTTATGTCTGGATGGTTGGTCTGAACATCCACAGTTCATAGTTAATACATAGTTCCAGGAAGGCAAGGGCAAATGACTACTAACAATTGCTTGATGACCTACATGCAAAGGAAGTTACCACTTCTTTGTGTTCTTAGAAATAAATACATTTCCTGTTTCCCGCTTGGGCAAGTTTTTCCTCACGCTGCCTGGCCCTCAGCAAACTGAATGACTGGAGAATGGATTTTTTTTTTTGGCAGACATATTTCTAAATACAAAGCATGATTGGTGTTCATTATTGTCAGGGACTCACGAGCCAGTTGGAATGATTGGTCTGGTGTCTAGTCACAAATGCCTTAAATGAGCTTTGCCAGGTAGAAATGTGGAATGCTTTCCCCAACTTTTCCCGAACACCGGTATTGGATATATGGCTCATTATAATTTATCCAACTCCCAAATACTTTCCACACGAGGAAGGTGAGACTGATTCCCCCACCCCACAAATTCCCCCTTTTGGTAGGCTTTGATCCCCCAATACTCAGCTTCTTTTCTTTTGCTAATTGTCTGCTACACCTGAGAATTTCCTTCAGCCCTGGCCTGTTCTGTGCTTAACTTGCTTTGCCTAGCGTCCTCTATTCAGAGACCTTAGGAAGAATGTCTTTGAAAACTTGTCTAATTTTATTCCAACTAAATAGCTGGTCCAATAAAAGATATTACCCTAAGAAATTCTTCCCCAACTTTCATCTTGCCCAATGTAGACTCTTGGACATTACAAAGGGAAAAGATCTATTCATATAACTCTCATTTACTCAACACAAATGATTCTTCTCCAGTCTTTTTCCAGACCAATTTCAGAGTCCCTCATAACCCAGGAGAAACAAGCCCATCTTGTCATCTCCTTTAGTTGGCTGGCAACCATCTTGAAGGGACGTAGATAGTATTTATAGCATTTCATTTTTGGAGCAGTTTAGGCACCATTATGTGCTATGCTGTGTTGTACAAGCAAAAACGAATGATTCAGAAAATAATATTGCTGACAGATTTTTTAAAACGTAGCTGCTGAACAAAGTGATTCCATTGTGTCTTGGGATTTCTGGAGGCAAATGTCCTTGGGGAAATTATTCTTGGCACAAACATAAGACTAACCAACCCCACAGGAAAAGGAGGGGGGGAAACATTTCTATAAATGGCGACTCCCACTGTGGAAAGTATAAATAGATATCTGTTGGAAAGGGAAAAAAAACCTGCAGTCTGATTCAGCGTTGACTTGTGCATCCTGCTCTGGGCTTTGGGCTGGCTTCTTAATTGCTGTCATTATGAGCTGCAGCTCAAAGCAGAGTTTTAATGGTGGTTCCCAGGGGATAGGCAGAGGTAGCAGTGGTGTTGTTGGTGGTAGAGCTAGAGTTAGTTCAATCTCTTCTGGAAGATGTGGAATTGGCAATTTTTCTGGTGGTAGTTTCAGTGGAGGATTCACTGGGAGGGGGCTGAAAATTGGCAATTGTGCCGGTGGAAGCATTGGACCTGCCATAGGTGGAGGTATGCGAGTTGGCTTCAGTGGTGGCTTTGTAGGAGTTGGTGATGGCATCAGTGGTGTTTGTTGTCGTGATGAAAAGCTGACCATGCAGAACCTTAATGACCGCCTGGCATCCTACCTGGATAAGGTGCGATGCCTGGAGGAAGAGAACGCTGAACTGGAGTGCAGGATTTGGGACTGGTATGCCAAGCATGGCCCCACCTGTGAGCCAAGGGACTACAGCTGCTACTACAAGGAAATAGAAGATCTTCAAAACCAGGTAGGACCTCCTTCTTTCATCCAGGTTCTAATCATTCTCCTAATGATCCTAATGCACGTGGCAGAGAAGATTGTGCACACACATCGAAATAAGTGAAGACAACTGCTTCTTTGAAACTCTGGCTTGAGGGCATGGAGAAGTCCAGCAACACTATGACAATAGACCATTGTTGCACTATGTTCAGATGGATTAGGATAGTGCTTCAATTTTTCAGTCAAAATTTCTGTTGAATAAACCTGATGAATACTCTTTGCTCCTGCAAAAGGCAATTTGAGCCTCTCAAGGATGATTGCCCCCCAGAGCAAACAAAGAGTCACTGAATCCTATGCTCTGACCCTCAGTCTATTCTCAAAGCAATATGAATAAAACAAAGTTCCAGGAGCCAACATCTGTCCATCACCATTGGCTATCAGGTGGCTTGGCTGACCTTACCCTAAGTAAATACACTTGCCACATTAGTTCAGACCAAGTTCAGGGAAAGGAGTAGGTTTCATCCAGTGAGTTTCTTCCAATCATTTTTGCCGAACAAATTAGCACTATAAGAATGCAGGGTAAATTTGTTGTCCATGTAAGCCAACAGGAAAGCATGGGCCAGTGTGTAGAATTGACAAGTGTAAAGTGTCTCTGCAGGATCCTTGTTACACTGTGGTTAGGACACATTAGATCTGGAATCACAACTGACATCAGGAAACTAACCCTCTCCTCTAGCAAAACAGTCAGAGCTTCCTTACACAGCTTTGGGTCATTATCATACTAACACTACAACATGGAAGGATAGCTCACTGCTGTGCAGTAGTTGCTGCTCTGCTTCTGGAGTCAGATTTCCCAGTAAAGTAGGCAAGCAAGACTGTAGGTTTTAGTAGAGTTTTTTCCCAGTTGTAATTGTTGCTAGTGGGTGAAGAAGGAATGTAAGAGATGGGTAAGATGGACATTTGAGAAGTACCTTGTAGGGAAGTTGTTCCCTGACAGGTGATATGGCTTCTGATACTATTGTTAAAGGAACAAAACCAAAATAATATTGTCATTTCCCCCTTCCCCCCATTGGCTTCTCTCCACAGGAAATGAATTGTCTGAGAAGCCAGTCAACTGGAGATGTCAGTGTGGAGGTCAATAGCTGTCCTGGGCCAGATCTAAGGAAAATTCTTGAAGACATGAGATGCCAGTATGAAACATTGATGGATCAAAATCGCAAAGAGATTGGGGACTGGTATGCTTGCAAGGTACAGTAAATATACAGAACTGTAGCTAGCTTGCCAGCTAGATAAAGTTTGATGCATTGACTGGAACTTTAGATATATCTAAAATAAACTAATACTGAGTGAGAGAAGAGGTGGAAAAGAGAGAATTAAGTAAAAGTACTTGAGGTATTTCAAGTTCTGACAATCGTGCAGTGCAGAGTAGGAAACGAAGCCCACAGTATGCTCTAAATCTGATCAGATTCAAAATAAATTGCCAGAATATTGAAGCTCCTTGTCCAGGACAGGCCTCAAAAGGGTTACAACATCTCCTTACAAAAGCAGACTGGTGAGGGCTGGTCAATGGAAAACTGGATTTGAAAGCAAATTATTCTCAGAAAGAACCTGCTTTGCTTGAAAAATAGTTATTTTTCATTAAAAACCAAACCCCCCAGGCATTAAAATTAACGTTGCCTTTGATTTTTTTGTTATATTTTTGTTTTAAACTAAGCTCTGAAAGTTTTTCCCATAAAGAGCTTTTTTCTGACAGGCACCAATATTGGCACCATCAGTTGGGAATAATAGGTTAAGCTGCAAAGGAGGGGGTAGGTGAAGTGATGAAAGTATATGGAGTAACCATGACAAGGAAGTAACCCAGGACTAAGATGCATTGGCTAAGGAGTCAAACTTTCACAGTCCCTGTCCACTGGGGGTCTATTCGGGTCTTTTTCTTCTATTCCATGAATAGAACATTTGGAACCATTACTTACAATATTGTTTAAGAGCTCTCTGAAGATCGTGTGTGCTTTTCAGCTGGAGGAAGTGCATCAGGATGTTGTCACTAGCAGTCAGGAGATGGTGTCAAGCAACAACCAGGTCATTGAACTGAGACGGAAACTGCAAAGCATGGAAATTGATCTGCTGGCCCAGTACAGCATGGTATGTGAAAACAGATAGTGGTATTTTTAGCTCAGCTGGGACACCATGGCGCATGGCTTCCTTGGATATTGGGCAAGCAGTCATCTTGGCACTTAATGAGGAAGTGCTAATACCTCCCATGACCCCCTTTGTTGCTAGTAGAGAATTGTTTTTGGCTTTGTTTTGGGAACTGCTAATTTCTTGTTTTGAAATAGATTAACTCGCTGTAACAGGGGGCCTGCTCGGGGCCATTCTCAGAGTGGCCCGCCCACCTGTTTCTGGGCCAACCACCCACGTTCTCATCTGCCATGCCTTGATGGTAATTAGTTAATTAGATGTTAATAAGCAGGAGGCTGCCCATTTACTGCCCCGATGCCAGGGGGCACTATCTGCGGTTCCATTCCTCCCCTACACTGCAGCCCAAGCCTCACGGATGGCATCTAGCTGTTCTTATCATCACTGGCCCCTTGCTGGGCCCCAGAATCCTCCTATCAGGACCCCTCCAAGATCCCTCCCTTCAGACGGCCTACCCTGCCTTCATTCAGGCTATCTAGCTCCCTAAAACTATTTTCCCCTCTCGGGTGTGGTCCCCCCTGGACCTTTAGCTACCAGCCCTGGCCCACCTCCAGGCCAGTCAGAGCCCCAGGTCCTCAGCTCTGGGCGTTCCTCACAGTGGGCCCCCCCGGCCTTTTTGACTGTCCTGGTCCTGGCCACAGCATTGGCCAGTTGAGGGTACTCTCTCGATCAGGTCTGAGTCTCTAGCCCCTCTCTCTTTCCTGGGGTCTGCCCTCCGGGCCCTACAAACAAAGGGGTCACCCACCCGGTAGTGGGGGCCAAGGTTTAAGGCGCCCTGACCCGCCTTTCACCAGGGTGGTAACTGGCCTGGCATTTCCTGGGGGCTCCCGCACCATTGGGAGCCCCACCAGGCCACCCACTCCTGCCAGGGTGCAGTTTTAGGTCGTACCCAGAACCAGGAGCCTCCTATCCTTCCTCTACAGCTCCTCCCTTACCTCCAGATGACACCAGCAGCCCTCCAGCCAGGCAGTGTTGTTGCCTGGCCTCCAGCAGCTGAGCTGCCCTGTTTATTTGGGCAGCTCCAGATCCCAAAATGGCTGTAAAATGGCAGGCACAACCAGTGCCCTGCCACACTCACGCATGATTCAAGTAGCAGATTTTTCTTGTTCAAATCACAGTGAGACACCCTGGAAGCCTCTTTGGCCGAAACCAAATGCTGCTACAATACCCACCTTGCTGAGATACAGAAACAGATCACTTGGGCAGAGCAGCAACTGGCTGAATTGCGGGGAGAAATGGAGTGCCAGAACCAAGAGTATAGGAATCTCCTGGACATCAAATGTTGCCTGGAGCAAGAAATTCAGACTTACTGCTGTCTGCTGGAGGGCGGGCACCATGGAATTGTGTAAGTAGGCTGTGGGTGCACCAGAGCATGAAGTAAAACCCCAATGGCATGAACTGTGGAATGTGAGACCTAGTAACATCAACAGCAAGTTCTCTGGGTGAGGAATGAGAGTGATGTCTGAATATCCTCACTGATTTGTAACTAGCTTGCTTTATTTAGCAAAACTCCAAGGGTTTGAGCCCTTGGTTTAGATAAGCACCCAAAGGATGATTCAAACCTGTTATTGTACCAATATATCATCTGCTCAGTTATACTGTGCTTTCTGCTATGGGTTTGCCAAGAACTTCTGTGAGAAGAATTTTTTAGAGCAGTACTTTGCCACTTGCCCTGCCAGACAGGATCAAGAACTGCCAATGGAAAATAATCTGAAATGCTAAAATCTGTCTGAGCTATTTCAAACTTATAAAAATATTTCAATTTTTTTGAAAAATTGAGTCCCTGGAGAGTCCCTGGAGGATCCTGTGCACATAGCCTGTGAACCATGGAAAGGGAAAGACATTATCAGAAGTTTGTGTCATTTCCTTTTGTATGCAAAGCAGTTGGTTCTTATCAATTAAGATTTGAAATAAAGACTCTTGATAGTAGACTCCAAAATGCCTACAGAGGCACGTAAATAAAAGTACTGATTTACAAAAGCACTGTGTCTCCCATGGTTCTGTTCTTTTTTACAAAGTAAGTTTTTTTCTTTTTATTCACCAAAAAACCTTCCTCTCTCTCAGTGGAGCAGTAGGAAGAGGAGTTAATGAGTCTTCAGCTGGAAAAACTGGAGGACTTCCATCTTCTCACTCCTTCTCTGCATCTTCCCAGTGTCAACCTGTGTGCCAACCAATGTGTCAGCCCACCTGTCATCCCTAATCCCTGCCTTCCCAGAGTGGGGATATACAAGGTGAAGAAGACTTTATTATCACATAAACATGAGCTGTTTCTCTAGGCTCTGTCATTTTTATTGAGCAGGAAGATGCATCAGAGTCATTCTCTTGCAGGTGGTCTGGGGATTCCAAAATGTTCCTATTTTATGGGCATACCAAAAGCAATAGGATGAGGACTAAAGTTTTGATGTGCAGCTGAGCTTGCCACCATACACGTTTTTGCCCCCAGTCACTTTTCTGACAGTTTCTTCGTTAAATGAATGAAGAGGCCACACAGTCAGATTCGTTATTTTCTGAACAGATTATTGCAGAAGGGCATGTGATTAATTTAACTCCATGCCCTCTAGAGAGGCTGACCAAGGCAAAAACAAGAGCAAACTGTAGG
>NW_005842585.1:912294-930855 GCF_000455745.1 Alligator sinensis
TGATATTTACTCAGTTCTGCTGAAGCCCTCTGTCCAGAAAGACCTATCATTTCTATTCAGAGGTGCCACTTCTCTGCCTATCAAGCTACTTGCTTCTTTCATTCTGTTATGCTGTACTTATCCAATTGCTGCTGTTTACTTGAGTTCATATGAGCTGTGATTGGTGATATGCTAACCACCAAAAAATTGTCTCAAATAAAACGCTCCTACTGCTGATGCATCCAGAATCCTGTGTCCAAGAAGTATTTGTTATCAAACCTTTAAAGTGCTTAATTGTCACAAAATTCTGAATACCCATGTCTGTAAGTTGGAGATATCTCAAACTGGACATTCAGATCTGGAAGTCATACAAACCCAAGAGACTCTGGGTTAGCAGAGCTGTGCTGACCCTTCCAGGTAAGCAGGGTACAAGTATAACAAAGAAACCCTGCTCCCTTGCCTGGACCTCTGAATGCTTTTTGTTTTATAACCAGTAATGCAGAAGAAGAAGAAGAAGAAAGAAGAAAAAAGAAGGGTTTATTACATTTTTCATTAGATCTGATTCAATTTTTCCTGTGTTTTAGCTTAGAAGCTTTCATCCACATAATGAAAAGCATTAGTATTTTATTTAATCATTATTAATGATTGGAATCTCCATCCTGGGAAGTTTGTGAGAGCAGGTTAGACAAACACTTGGATGAGATGGTTTAAATAGGGATGCAATAGCTTAGCTAGACAGTGTGAGTGGGGCACCAGCCCTGAGTACTGATTTGGTGGGGAAGAGACAGGGGTCAGACTAGAGGCCCCTAAGAAGCCCATGTGGTGACAGTAACAACAAAGACTGAACCTGCAACATGGCAGCAGCAGTAGGGTTACCATATGTCTGGGTTTTCCTAGACATATCCTCTTTTTTGGCTCCCATTGCTGCATCTGACCTGGTTATTTAAATGCAGGCAAAATGTTTGGGATTTCATTCCCAGTCCATTTTGAAGATGGCTGTCGCTAGGTAGAACTACAGGTCCCAGAATACCCAGTGCATGTATGATTGGGACCTGAGCTCTCAATCAAGATCTGAGTTTTCAGTTTATTGCAGAAAAACACGGAGAATGTGATACCACTTCAGTGGATGGGGGGAGGGGCTGGGGGAGGGAGTCACTGTGTTTCTCTGTGCACACACTCAGATGCAGACAGCCAGGCAGGGTATGGGAGCTGCCCTGGCCGAGCACCTGGATACAAGTAAGCTGGAAGGGGGGTGTGTGTGTATGTGTGTGTGGTGGGGTGCTGGGGAGCTGGGGCTTCAGCAGGGCATGGGGGCTAAAGGGAGGGGGCAGCGGGGAGCTGCGCAGCCCGGTTGGCTGGGAGATGCTGCCCAGGGTGGAGGGTGCACAGGCCTCCCCTCCCCAACCCTCCAGGCCATGCAGTGAATGGACTTGCTCCACCACCACCTGCAGGTGCTGGAGCTGCTGATGCAGCCATTGCACTTGCTCCAGCTGGAACAGGACAGGACAGGACAGGGGCGGCTGGGGGAAGGGGTACCAGCAAAGCCCAGAGGAGAGTAGGGAATTTGGATTGAGACTGAGGGGACCTGGCAGGGTCTTGGGGGAGCAGGGGGATGTGGGTGGCAGCTGAGGGGCACCAGCAGAGCCCAGAGGGGAGTGGAGATGGGACTGAGGGGCACGGCCATGGTCAGGGGCAGGGCACTGGTATATTACTTGGGGTTACTTGGTAGGCCTGTGTGAACCAGCAAGTATTTGATTCAGATTTGGATCTGGCCAATTCAGAGGGACAGTGATTTGATTTGGTGATTCGAATCACTGTCCCAATTCAAGTCGGCCAATTCGGATTCAGAGATTCGGCGCCGATTTGGAGATTCGGCCATAGACTATAATGGGGAATCACTAAAATACATATAACTTTGTCATTGTTTTCCAGATTCTGATGAAATCAGCAGGGATGATAGCCCCTTTTGAGGGCATGAAGTCTGCCATATTTCAAGGAGATAGGCCAGGGTTTTCTGTGAAAGTGCACCTCAAACTCTTGAAAGCAAAACTCGTATCATTTGTGTGTGTTAAGGCAGAGTGGGACGAATGCAGCAGAGATGGTTGCCCGTCATGCGGGTATGAGGCCTGCCAGATTTCTTGCTGAGAACTGAAATTGGGGTGGAGAATGGCATACCGCTAATGGTTAGTGGTGTTAGTGGTGGTGGTGCAGGTGCAGGCACTGCTACCACCTCTTTGCTCCCACTAGCAGCAGAAGACTCATCACTGCCAGGAAAGAGGGTGCGTCTATGTTTGGGTCGGGGGGATCTTGCAGCTCTCCCTCTGCTCCCTCTCCCTCCCCTGCCAGAAGACCTGGCACCTGCCTTTCCACTATGCTTCATAATGTTTGGTGTGCTGCAAAATGTGTGTGTGTGTAATATATGTTGTGCTTTCCTGCATAGTGATGACACACAGTCAGGAAAAACACAGATTTCTTTTTGTGGGGGGAAAGAATTAAGACAGACTAACAAGAACAAATAAGAGGATTTTGGGGAAAGAATAAGTTGAAAGGAATAGATAGGGATAACAGTAGGGATTGTAGGCAAGGGTAAATAGGAAAGGATTGAGTACAATTTACAAGAAGAGAGACTAGCTAGCAAGAGACTATATAGCAAGCCAGAGCCTTTCAGACGCTGCTGCTCCAAGAGAGAGACAGCTCACAAAAGGCACAGATCACTTCAGATACAACTTGTTATGTTGTTTCTATGTCGTCCCCCCCGGAGCACTGTGACGAGAAGGGAACTCAGGGAAAGATCACAGTCACTGGCCAGCAACAGATGTCCATATCAGAGCAGTCTTTCCCCGCCCCCGCCTCAGCCTTTTCCATATATGGAAGATCACTCCACCCCCCTCCCTCTTCCCAGTTTCTATTTCCTGCAAGCCTTCCAAATCTCCGAATCTCTCTAAATTGATTTGGAGGCTTCCAATTTGATTCGGACCTTTTAATGGATCCCCTGATTTGAACTGGATTCAGAGATTCGGACACTGAATTGGGCCGAATCTCCTCCGAATTGAATTGGCTACCGAAGGCTTTGCACAGCCGTACTGCTCAGTGCTACAAAGCAGCGGGATGGGGGGCACAGCCACAGCTGGACCTATATCTTGTTGAGCAAAGGGGGCGGGGAAGCTCTGACTTTCTGTTTAAAAAAAAGTAAAAAAAATTGGTATTTCAAATATATTTTATTATAATGACTGATGCACTGATAGGTTTCCAAACTGTTTTAAAATTGTAAATAAATCAATAAAACATTGTGTTAAATTGACAACTATATATATATATATAGTGGCATTTCAATTTAATCATGGAAATATGCGGGTTCAGGTTTTTTTTTTTTAATCAATGAATTCAGGTTTTTTTTAGACAATTTGCAATTTTAAACAGAAAAAGAAAACTTGGTGCTTACTGTGGTGACGGAGCAGACATTGCATAAAACAAGAGCGCTGTCCGTCATCTGAGTGCAACTTCAGCATTTACTTAATGCTTTTATTTTTCATTAAATTTCTGAGGCAACAACACTTGTTATTTACTGTAATAGACAGGTGTCCTCTTTTTTGAAACTGGAAATATGGTAACCCTGAGCAGCAGACAGCGTGCAGGGTGTGCTCGGCATGCCTCCCATCCTGGTGTCTGCCCTGGGCACCAAATGTGCTAGTTAGGCCTCTTGCCTTGCAGCCTTTTTTTTTCATGACTGTTGTTCAATAGAGTTTCCCCAATATCCTAAACTGAATGATGGCATGAAGGCCATCTGATGTAACTTTTCCATCTAGCCAACTCAAGATACTTGCTAGTGTGACTATTTGGTTTGACACACTGTCCTCCTAACCTTGGACAGAGGTGGTACCAATAGGAATGGAATCCTGATGGACTAATCCCACTTGTGGAAACCCCAGATAAGGTAGCACTGCCAGCAGGTCTGCAGCCAGAATCCCGCCCCACTTCTGGGCCGTAGCTTTTTACTGGCCGACAGCACAGTCTGTTCCTAGGCCCTCTTCCTTTGCCCTCTCACCCTCTACCCCAAGTCACATGGCACGACTGCACGGAGACCACTGTTCTCAGCACTGAGAGCACAGACTGGGTCACAGCAAGACATATGCTCTGCAATACAAAGCATTTCTAAAACAGAGTAAATTAGAACTGGCAACTTTTGGAACTGCCTTTTCTGTGTGTTTTTCTAATCAAGCGATAGTGTTTAACCATCTGCATATGATTGCTGTCACTAGCCCTAGGGAAAATCTCTCTGATTCTAATTCTACAGGTGGGTAAATACAGGGACAGATGACCTAGAGCCAGGGTGTCAAACTCACTTGGGGCACCAACTGCCATAATGGCCATAGCAGTGCTCATGTCACGGCCCCCTCAGATTTTAACGAATCTGCAAATTCTGCTAAATACCTGTCACCAACAATCTCAGACAGGACATAAAAAGAAGCAGCAGTGGCAGCATGTGGTTCAGTGGCGGCAGGGGCAGCAGAAACATTGGAGCTAGCCGTGGTGAGCCAAGCTCGCCACTGATGACTGTGTCCAAGACACCCAGAAGGCCCAACTTCTGGTGCTCTCTGGTAGCCTAGTAGGCCAGATAGAGAGGCTGTGTGCGCCAAATCTAGCCTGTGGGCCGTATATTTAACACCCCTGACCAAGAGCAGAGATGTCTAACTTCTAAGCAGCTGGGGACTGCAGGCCTCATGGCCTCTTCAGGCTGCATGCCATCCATGTGTAGGCACTCCCCCCTCACACAGTGCATGATGCCCTACTTTGCCTTGGGCTACTCTGCTGCAGGCTCTCCTGTTGTACAGTGCATCGTGAGCACTCTGGTCTGCCAGCTCCCCCAATACAGTGGCTGTGCCCTGCCCCACCCTGCCCCACTTCTTCAGGTGGGGGCATGCAACAGAGGCTAGAGGAGGGAGGGAAGCCTAGAGACCCTGTCTGCTGCTGCAGTCCAATCAATAAGGGCAGAGGAGGCCAGATAGGAGACTGGGGGCTGCATGTTAACCCCTGGCAGGTCACATGCAACCCTGAGCTACAGAACCTGTCGAATATCCATCCTTGGTGGTTTTTAAGTGCAGGATAGATAGGGTGACCATACATCCTGGGTTGTAGGCCACTCTGGCATCTCAGCCGGTTGGCAAAAATTCAGGTAAAAGTTCTGGAATTGCAGGGGTGCAGGGTGCAGGCCAGTGGGGAGGCAGAGCGGCATGGTGTGCCTGAGCAGTGGCTGCAGGTGAGGGTGTGTGTGTGTGTGTGTGTGTGTGTGTGTGTGTGTGTGTGCTGGGTTGGGCCCCCTCCTCCTGCCTTGGATGGGGATCGGTTGAGGTGGGCTTGGATGGGGAGGGTTGGAGGGAGAGTGCTGCTGTGAGCAGGGGCAGCTCAAACATGTGTGTGTGTGGCATCCCCCTGACCATGGTGCTGTGGGTGGTTACCTATGTTGCCCACCCCTAAGGCCAGTGCTTTATGGCAGGCAAGCTCACCCCACCAGATTCTTTTCTCAGTGCCAGGAGAGTGCCCTACCACTATTAGAAAAACACCGAGAAAAGAATTTGGCAGGGTGAATTTGTCTGCCACACAGTGCCAGTCTTAGAGGGGTGTGCAATGTGGATGACTGCCCAGGGTGTTGTGGTCAGGGATGCACCACATGTGTGTGTGTGTGAGCTGCCTGTGCTCACAGCAGCTCTTCCCCTGGCCCTGCTTCCACCGAGCCATGCCCCAGGCAGGAGGATTGGTGCCCAGCCTAGCCTGCCCCCACCTCTAGCCACTGCTCAGGAAGAGCTGGGCCAGGCATGTGCAAGCGGTGACTGAGGACTGAGGCAGAGGTTCAGGCTGAAGGGGGCAAGTTCTGGGGATGGATTTAGAGAAGGGGACTAGTAAAGCCTTGTGCCTTTGGAAAAAGAGGCAGCATGAGAAAAGGCAGAAAAGGTTGAATAGAAGGAGCCAAAGTAGCAATAACTAAGGAATGTGGGTGGAGCCCAAGGGAGGAGTTTCAGAGCTTGAGAGGCAGTCAGTGTTGATGCCAGTAGCTGGAGTTAATATCACTGGGAGCCTGGCAGTAAAAAAGCTTGGTTTCCCATACATGGGGGAGCAGAAGTGAATATAGTGTGCAAGTATCAGTAGAAAGACATCTCTATGGGGACAGAAGATCAGCAGCTATTAGGTGATTGAAAGGAGAACCCCTTAGTCAGCTGGCTGGCGAAGTGTTGGAAGTCAGTTGTTTATGTGGTAAGAAGATAAACGGGTTTGGGTACAATCGAGATTTTTTTGGATGCTGGTGTGCTTTATGATGTGAGGCATGCACTAGCATTTCTCCATAAAAGTACCTTTTGTGGTGTAGGCATGTTAATTATGTTTTTCTTCACTTATTTATTACATAGTGTCTAATACTTATAAAGAATTACATAAGGATAAACCACTATATGATTACCAACCCTTCCATAATGAGCTTTCAAAGGTAGGCTTTGTCTTTATGTTGCTTTTTGTCCAGTGTCTAGTACAGTAGTGCCTTGTACCTCTGTGGCATCCATCCACACTACTGTGATTGAAAGAATAGATCAGTGATTCTTAACCCAAGTGCCCAGCAGCCTATTATTTTTCTATAGTAAAAAATGAATGAAAGTGAAGAACTACCAATTTCTGAAGTGTGCCTTGAGTCTAAATACATTGAGAACCACTGGGAGGCCCTGGGGGCTAGCCTGCCAGCCTGGGGCTGCTCTGACCAGGCTCATTGTGCTGCAGAGGGGCAGGCAGATCGTAAGGGTACTACTTGGCAGGCAGCCTCCATACTGAAGCACCCTTGTTCCTCAGCTAGCCAGGTCAGCATCTACATGTGCACTGCTGTGCACAAAAAAACTCCACAGCAGGGTAGTGCTTGTATTTACAAATACTACCGTGCTGCAGAGCTTATTAGTTTCCTGTGCCCTAATAGGGGCGCATGTGTAGACACTGAGATGTTTACTGCAGAGCTAATTAGTCAGCTCTGCAGTAAATGTCTCATGTAGATATGCCCCCCTGTGAGGCAGTCACATGCTTTTCCCATCTTACATCAGTGACGCTCTGGGCCTGACTGGCTCAGCAGCCAGGTGAGTAATCAGTGGGCATGTCTACGTGTGCCCCCGACTACATTTAGTACGTGCAGTCATTTAGTACTTGCAAATACTAAATGACTGTGCAGTACCCACCACTACTGCACAGTCCTGGTCGCGTATGGTTATTTTTGGGCACTATGTTACTGTAGCGAAGAGTTATTGTACTGTAGCTTGTTGCTATGGTGATGTAGCATCAGCTTCATGGTTTGTGCCCACTGATGCTATGGCAACATAGCATCTCCTGCAGTTGCACCTAGTGTTTACCAAACAGCCACAGCAGCAAAAGAATAGCAGCAGGTGAATAGTAGCAAACACACTCCAGTTCAAAAGAAATACAGTTATCCAGTTAACTCACTGTACCATGACTATCAGAAAGAGCAAACATTTGTGCTGCATTATTCTTGATTGCATGAAAGACAGAACCAACAAGTGCAGGTAGAAAGAACTGTGATAACATTTCCTTGCAAATGTCTGTGGCCTAGAAGTTGCTGTCTGATTATCACTGCCTTAAATGCATTAAGTGGAAAATAGGTAAAAGTATATTAAATAAAATTATATTTGCAGAAGGAACTCTGAATCGGACACACCTCTGTCTGTTTGTCTGTATTGCACCCATCACAATGGTATCTGGGTGCTAGAAGTACCTAAAATACTCCAGTTCTGCCTCTGGCTTCCCACTGTGTTCCAGAATACCTCAGAGCAGAGCTGCAGGTGACAGCTTTTCTTTCTCTCCCAACACATGCTGCAAGCAGCTCTCAGGATGACAGATGTGACAGCAGGATGAATTTGCTGTGACTTCGTTCACTCTTCAGTATTCCCATATGGCTTAATGTAAGCCTCTTTAGACTCTTCTTTGCAGTGATGATTGATGTTGCCACCAAAGATGTAAGTTCTGGGTCTTGTTACTGCATTTTGATTATCTGACAGACTCAGTGAGCAAATTAAAACTCTCCAAAGAATAAATCAAGGAGATGAATGGAAAACTTCTGTCACGAGACAATCTTCTCTTGTTGAATATATTCTGCTGGGGCTCCACTTCCTTTTCAGCAAACAGCTTGAAACAGTTTATAGCTTGCAGGTAACTGTCAGTGTGAAAGAAACTAAAGTAATGTACAAAGCAGTGCCACAGAAGGTATATTTAAGATGTCGGTCCATGATATTGCTAAACTCATTGCTGCAATTGTTTTGCTTTCCTTACAGGAATTCAATCAGATTCAATCACTATAAACCAATGAATCATTAGCCAGATGAAAAGAATTAATCTGTGTTTAAAAGGTGGGGTCTCTTAGTCTGGGGCCAGCCCAATGTCATACACATGCAAAAACATGAAAGTCCATATATATCATGCAGCAATTATTTTAATCTTATTTCCTCTTTGCACTTCAAAGATCTTAGAGCATTTAATAAACGGTGCCTAATAACTATTATGCAAATTACAAAAGAGAATTACAGCAAGTGACAAGATAAAATCATGTTTAACAAGGTTGCAGAAGCATCACTGAAGCAACACTCACACAAACAATGCTTTACTGGATTGAACACACCCTTCTCACAGAGTACACATGAAGATATTCTCTAGCCCATAGTTTCTCAACCTGTGGTACGCGTACCTCTGGGGGTATGTGAGACACAGGCAGGGGGTATGCGGGTACCCCAATACTCTCTCTCTCTCTTGCCCTCTTTTCCTCTCTCTCTCTCTCTCCACTTCCTCCTCTCAAAACTATGGCAAAAAATTTAAATTCCCCAGTAAATTTAAATTCCCCAGTAATAATTTGGTGTGCCGTGCTTTGTGTGGCACTGGGTTCAGCCCTCCTAGCTTTAGCCAACATCACCTTTAGCCCAGGTACATACATGAATTGTGCACCCCTGGTGTAAAAGGTGGCAATCCTACCCACACCAGATCAGACATCTGTCATATCACGGCCTTATATACATAGCCCTTCTTCCAACATATGGCACGCATTAGTCTGTAAATATAAAATCCCCTGGAAAATTGAGTGTTGGGGTACTTATTAACATTTTCAGAAATTAGGGGGTACTTGCTACTTAAAAGGTTGAGAAACACTGCTCTAGCCACCTTTTGATAAGTAAAACAACCTGACAAAGTAAGAAATAGGGTGGGTACATCCTCAAGAAGATCTCTGCACATTGTGACCATCACAGTTAGCCCATGTTCTCCACCTCCAAAACCCAATTGTTTAGCTTTCAAGCAAGAACTTTTTTGCTTTCTCTCATGCTGCCCCTCACTTTTGATAGCAGTTCCCTATAAACATCCGCAAAGCTACTTTATTGTCCTCCTTCTGTCCTCCTTCTGATCCCTTCTTAAAACTCGTATCATATGACTTATGAAAATATTGGCTGTAGTTTCTGGTGTGCTGAGACCGCTACACATCATTGGGTGCATCAACGTGAGAGGCTTAACGTGCAGTAGACTGATAGACTGCGCATTACAGTGTCACAGCCAAAACCATACTATTAGGTTAATACACAGTAATATTAGTCTGCTGAGAATTAACTGTCACATACAAAGTGTGCAATCATGTTAATGTGCAGTACGGCACCCTACTGCACATTTATTTAGTACTTGATTATATGAGTACTAAATTTAATGTGCAGTTGGCACCACATTTTAATAAATGCATAGACGCACCCATACTGACTAATGTCTCATTGTTTTCTTATTTCCCCCTGTCTGTCTGTATCTACTCTGTTGTCTGTTGTCTCATACAGAGATTGCAAGGCCTTTTGGAGGTAGGGGATACCTTTACACCCTGCATTTCTACAGAGCTTAGTACAGTTGGGCCTTGGCTCCTGACTTGGGCTCTTCTGTTTCATTGACACATAGTGCCATAGTAATGGCAATAAATAAATAAAAACCCCCAATGTGTGGGAGGTCGTACCACACCACCACTGTTTGTTGTGGAAAAAGATCATGAAGATGAAAGTTTTGAAGTCAAAGGCTAGGTTGCAGTCAGGCAGAGGAGAGGTTAACTATATAACTGGTGAGCTTTAAATAGTACTTCTGTGCCTGGTCCAAGGTGTGGTCTGAATATCAAGGATTGGCATTTTCAGGTAATTGCAAAATTACAAAGGTTTTGCTAAAACAGTCAAAGTGCAACTGATGGACCTCTGTTCATGCATGCCATAAAGGAGATGTTGACAGGAAGATGGTACTCCAAGTGGGGGAAAGGACATCGAAAGGTCTGATACAAACCATGGCTTGCATGCAGTCCCTGAATACTCTAAAAGCTGTATGGTCTGTATAACTGGCAGTAAAATGGGGCAGAGAGGCTCCAGAACAGCCTTTTAATGCGAGTAGTGAGGGCAGAAAACCTAAGTAGTTTTAAGATGGATCTTGATCACCTTCTGAACAGGCCTATATGATGTGGCTGTGTGAGATAGGAGGGATCATGACAGTAAAAGGTCCCCTCCATTTTTAGTCTGAGGTTCTAAGGAAAATAGAAAAGTAATGCCACAAAGACTCTGATTGATTCAACAATCCCAATACTGTGGTACATGTGCAGGTGGTTCTCAGTCTCAGCTGCTGAGAGATTGCTGTCAGCTTGTGCACATATGAGATGAGATGCATCTGAATGGGCTGCAGTGAGCAGCACATTACTAGGATCCTCCCTGGGATTATGAAAACATCCTGCATCTGCAAAATTTGGGTTGGAAATCCCATGAATATAGGTATTCCTATGAGGTTTTTCATTGTTTCTGGGTTAGTATCAGACTGGCACCAAAGAGCTCAAGACCGTGTCTAGATGAGCAGCAGTATGCACTTGCAGCAGCACAAGTAGTAGCAGCACAAATTTGTGTCACTGGTTTGTGCTGCAGCGTATGCCCCTGCACAAATACTTTGTTGTGGGACACAAAGTGCCCTTGCCCAACTCCTCCTGGCTCCTGCTGTGCTGGAACAGCTGGCGCACAAATGGAGCACAGAGATACTCTGGCCGTTATCCAGAGTGTCTCACTGGAGGACCAAGCCTCAGTTTGTTCTGGTGTACGCTATTGTAGCGTGCCCTACACTTTTTCCCCTGGTGCTTTTTTTTGCTACCAGGAAATTCCAGTAGCAAATTTTGCCCCTGTGCTGCAAATTTGCAGTGTGGGGCACGCTTTCACATTCCACACATGTGGTTCATGGCACCACAAAGAGGACTGTGGCACCACAAGCCACATGCCCCTGCTTGTCTGGATGAGGCCCATCAAAGAGGTGAAAAACCTTATTTGAAAATTTTGGAATGGTTAGTAAGATTGTCTCACTTCATTTGATTTTGTTTTGCAAAACAGCTCGCCCACTTCCCAGAGAGACAAATGACATGAACAGAAATAGTAACAAGTGGAATAAAAATCAGGCACATGAAATGGACAATTTTGTAAGGCCATCTGGCAGAGGTGGGTGGGTAGGACATTTATAGAAACCTCACCTGGGTCCACTGAATGAGGCTAAACCCTTACAATTGACCAGTTTATTTTGGTGGACTACAGTCCATCCTTTCCGTCCATCTGGAAATTGCTAAGATAGGTAGGCAAACACTTTCCCCTGCCACAGGGAGGTAAGTTTTCACATTTGTCCCTTAAAAAAACGCCTTAGAGAGAGGAAAAGGAATGCTCTTTCAGAAACATTATTTTCTGGAGACGCTTTTGGGTAATTTCTTCTGAAATCTTACCAGCAGGGATTGGAAAATTAGATGAGTGTAGCAGTAAACACTTTCAGGAGCACTTTCTATCTCACTCTGGTAAATCTCTCTCTCTTTCTCTCTCTCCTCCCTCTCCTACACAGACACAGACAGTCTTTCTCATTCAGGCAACATAAATCAGTGAATTCAGGATCCCATTTTAGAGTGAACCACCACTCCTAATTTGGGAAGTACAGGGTGCCAGCACCTTAGGAACAAAAGCTCATGAAGGTCAGTATGAACTCTAAAGCAGACCGGTTTAGACTGGTTATAATTGGTTCTGACTCATTGACAAGGAGGACACCTCTCTAGAGGGTAGGTGACATCTTCTCTTCTCTGTGAGATGTCACCCTCAATATAAGTGAGGGCTCCTAACAAGTATTTCTGTACAGGACTTTTTGGGTGTATGTGAGGCAGAGACCAATTACTACTACAGTAATAACAACTTGTACATTTCCATTCATAAGAGAATGTGTGCACCAGTATGTACTGAAAAGACTTTCCTGAACTAAGATGACCTTTTGAACAAAAATAACTCTCTTTTGGGCATTTCCAGTATCCACAGACAGCTCTAGCCTGTATATCATATCAGCAATAATGCCCAAGCTCCCAGAGCCAACTAGACTGTACTGGCTCCAATTACTGTTAAGACCTTTTCAGTTCACAACTGTGGAGGGCTCTTTTTATGCCTAATTTCCTTCCTCAGCACCGAGTCTTACTCTTTGGCAATGGAAAAGTTCTATTCGGTCACATCTTGTCCGTGCCCTGTGGACAAAAGGGAAATTCTTTACAACCATTCCTCTTCTAGTGTGATCCACAGTCCACTTTTATGTTATGTCTTCTGTGCCAGAGGTTCCCAGACCTTTCCATACCAAGCAGCATATTATCAAGAGGGAAGTTGTCCATGGAGACATCAACTCACTCACCACTGCAGAGATTATGACAGTTTCCACTCAAAATCATGTAACAACCAGGTGGCAACTACAATATTTACTTTACTTGAAAAGCAGCATTAAGGAAATAGATTATAAGGTGTTAGCTTATCTTGGTGTCCTTGGACAACTGAAAACAAGGAGAAAGAGGAGTCAGCAACTTTTAAGCAGCTAGGTCTGGCCAGATCACCAGCAAGTTCTCCCCGCCAATCCACAGAGCACAGTTTGGGAACCCCGACACTATTTCCTTCCAGAGATTATCCCATAGTCTGAAAACCTCCTTATCTTTAGAAGTATATTGGAGCAAGGGTCCATTATAGGGATATTGGATGGACTTTACTTTTATACCACAGTATCTGAGATCTTTCCATAGTAATTACATCATACTGTTAATTTCTCTAGAATATGACACTGCATTTTCCTTAATTCATTTTGACCTTGTGTTTCCCAATACCAGTACCTCATATAAAAAGTGTTATTAGGAACAAAATTAATTTAAATAAATTAAGAATAGGTTAAGAAACTGTTGATTCAACAAGCTCTAACTAAAGAATTATTCCTTGTATAATCCAGTGTATCCCTGTATCTTCCAGTGCATCTTCCAGACACTTGTTTTTCGTTGTTAGTGTAAAGATTTCATCATAAAGAAAAGCTGATGATTCATAAAAAATATTGCTGATATGTAAAGCATCTTCCTTGTGTACTGGGATTTCTGGAGGGAAGCTGCCTTTGGGAAATTATTCTTGGCAGAAACAGCAAGACTAGTCAGCCCCATGGGAAGGAGAAACACCCTCCTTGTGACACCCACTGTGTAAGTATAAATGAAGAGTGACAAGGACAGATAATCTGCAGTCTGATTTCCTATCAAGCTCTGCCTCTTGCTTTCGGGTTTGGGTTGGATAATTAATTGCTGTGGCTATGAGTTGTGGAATCAAGAGAACAGTTACTACTGTCTCTAGCTCAGCTAAGGGCAGTGGTGGTAGCTATGGTGTTGGTGGAGGCGGTGGGGGAGCAAGGACTTCATCAGTCTGTTCTGGAAAAAGCATCTCTGGTGGGATGGGCAGCAGTAGAGGTTTTTCTGCCAGGAGTTTCGGTGGTGGACGGTGTTATGGAGGAGGGCTGAGTACTGGTAGTTTAGCTGGTGGAAGTTATGGAGGGGCCGTAGGACTATGCAACATGGGAAACATTGGATTCAGCAGTGGCAGCACCTGTGTTGGTGGTGGCTTTGGTGGTGGTGGTGGCTTTGGTGTTGGCGGTGGCTCTGGGTTTGTTGGTGGCATTGGAGGTCCCATTGATTGTGGTTTTGGTGGTGGCTTTGGTGGTGGCTTTGGTGGAGGCATAGTTCCTGGGGGAGGCTCTGGGGGTGATGGCCTACTTTTCTGCTGTGATGAAAAGATAACCATGCAGAACCTTAATGACCGCCTGGCATCCTACCTGGACAAGGTGCGATGCCTGGAGGAAGAGAATGCTGAACTGGAGTGCAGGATCCGGGACTGGTATGCCAAGCATGGCCCCACCTGTGAGCCAAAGGACTACAGCTGCTACATCAGGGAAATAGAAGATCTTCAAAACCAGGTAGGACCTCCTTTTTTTCAGCTGCCTTCCCTGCTGTAAAGGCTTCTCCATGAGTTTGTATTCAAATCCTGACATTGGTATTCAGAAGCAACATTTCACTGTTTCAGTGCTCTTTGCAGACATATACTAAGACAACTGCATGTATAAAACTCTTCATTGCAAGTTAAATGCACTGAAAATGGCTGTTTTCTTTTTTTCATGATTAGATTTCTATTGAGGTAGGCACAGGGAACAATCTTTGCTTGGTCCTTCTGAAGCAAGTCCTTCTGAATGAAGTTTGTCTCAAGCTGTTTTGATAAATTAACGCTCAAGAAAGAGACTGATGGAGATATTTATTTATTGAGTATGCTATCTGTTTCATTGCATGTAGTGCTGTCATGAGTTTTCCAGAATTTTAGTTTAAAATCTTATTTCTGTTTCAACAAAATTTGCACATCCATACAGAATAAAGAACTATTGCTCTCCTAAAAAAAGAAACCTAAAGGACAACATTTTCTGGTTAGCTTTTATTAGTTTTGAGTAGGTCATTCCAAATTAGGTTTTAGGCAGTGTAGGGGAGTCAGACTGCTCAGAAAAACAAAGCAAATGGTCATAAGAAACAGGAAATCAGCAATTAGAGCATCTGGACATAGTTAATATCCTGAAATGATTAATTCTAAAATGAAAAGTGTGTTCTGTACTTGCAAATTTGAGGCATGTTATAAATAGTGCTACCCAGCACCTACCTTAATTACAATTTTCTCTGGATCAGTATATTTTTACATATGAATTAATTTCACATACTGCATTTCACAAACTTGTCTTCGATACTCAACTTGTCTGTACTTACTTCTTCCATGAATGTAAAAAATAAGGGAGTAATATAAATTTATTCCACACCCCAAAAGAAACAGAAAATAAATTGAAAGAAAAGTCAGGGCAATGCAACAGTAGCCAAAATTTACATTGAGACATTGAACCTAAGAGAGTGAGGAGCCTGTAGGACTGTAAACTTCATAATCTGTTCTCTTCCAGATTGTGTGCGCCACTGTTGATAACAACAAGATCATTCTGGACATTGATAACAGCCGGATGACCGGTGATGACTTCCGAATGAAGTGAGTGCTTCTCTATGTGATACAAACCCTCATTCTTATTTTCTCTCCTTTCCTGCACATCCTACTCAAACAAGAAATTCTCCAAAGAGGTATTATTAGGAGTTTCAAGCTGGGACAGATGGCATTTTTGTGGGTTTTAACAAAAGCACAATATTATTACATTTTAAAAATCCACTGGATGACTACTGTATAAATTGGATTCAACAGTTAATATTTATTTTAATGAATGCCCTATCATTTATCTCCGGGTGATTCTCAGCAGTCTCCTGGAGATTTATATCTAAGTCCTGGAGGCTCCAGGGCAATCCTGGAGGGTTGGCAACCCTAACTTTTTCCTTTTTCTTGCCCATGGTTTAGGTATGAGACTGAGCTGGCCCTTTGCCAGAGTGTGGAGGCTGATATTAATGGTTTACGCCAAGTCCTGGATCAGCTGACTCTCTGCAGATCTGACCTGGAGGCACAGCTTGAAGCCCTGAAGGAGGAGCTGTGCTGTCTGAAGAAGAACCATGAGGAGGTAGGATCCTGCCCTTGTCAGGCAGAAGAATCAGATCGTACACTGACTAGACCAGTAGTAGAGTGCAGCCACTGAAGAAAACTTCAGGGTTCTGTTTTAGTTAACAATAGTCTTTTTTATTGTTACTCCTTTTGCATGGGTTGTGGTTTAGCAAATGCAGAACTCCAAACAGTTTACCAGCAATTAATGAGCATTAACAAAACCCTATCCCTGTGGAGGCAGGAGTATTCACTCCATTGTGAAGTTATCTCAGGAAGAGAGAAGTAAAGTGACTTGCTCAAGATCATTCAAGTCAGCAGCAACCTCAGGAAGTGTAAGTTAGGATTTCCGCATCCAACCACTGAAATGTAATGCTGCATTTCAAAACTAAGAATGATTAGAACTAGGAGGCACCCACTGAAATGCTCAGGAGGCAGATTTAAAACAAACCAGAGGAAGTATGTTTTTACACATTGCATAGTTAACTTGTGGAAGTCATTGTCATAGGAGGCTGTAATATAACCCAGGTTCCAAAAGGGATTGGACAGATTCATGGAGAGCAGGTCCACTAAGAGCTACTAAATAGAACAGTCAGGGATGTATTCTCTGACATCCATAGGCAAGTTATGGCCATTGGCAGGAAGGGTATGACATGAAATGGATTATTCTGGATATTTCCTATTCATATACTGACTCTCTAAAACATATATACTACTTGTCACTGCCAAAAACAGGATACTGGGCTAGGCAGACCATTGGTCTGACCCCACACAACACTTCATGTATTCTTTTGAAAGGAGATAGATTTTAAAGAAGTCAACATAGTGTGATGAATGTATTTGCATTTGCTTGCGTTCTTTCATTCGATATGATTCCTTCAGGGAAAAAAACTGGTAGTAGAAACAGGCTGACAGCATTCAGTGTACAAAAAAGACACTGACAAATATAGTAGCTGTGGTGACAACATGTGCCATTAAAGCCTATGAAAGAGAGTAATGTGCAAGCTGGCTACCACAGCATGCCTCTTCTGCCTGCTACATGGCAGAAAGCAACACAGTACTTAGGTGGAGCTCCTTAATTCCTTGAGATCAACTATTCTGTATGTCAAAAGCACTCCCAGCTCCCTTTGTCCTGAGCGTCTCACTGTGGAGCTTAGGTTGGAAGTGAGCCACAGCTGCCTCACTCTCTTGGGTTTATGATGGGAAAAAATGGATTGTAGAGAGGAATTGGGAATGCCAGAGGTGGACCTCAGCCTAAACTTCACTAGATTTACGTGTCACAAAAAACAGCACCATAATGTCTCTACTTGCTTTGAAAAACAGCTTGATCTGTATCTATCTTTGCAGGAGATTAATTGTCTGAGGAACCAGTCCACTGGAGATGTCAATGTGGAGGTCAATTCCTGCCCTGGTCCAGATCTGAAGCAAATCTTGGATGACATGAGATGCCAGTATGAAGCTATCATTGCGCAAAACCGCAAAGAGGTTGAGGATTGGTATGCATGCAAGGTATGTTAAATACAATGTGCTAATTTTAGTCAATATTATTCAGTCTGATCAAGTGGCAAAGGACACAGAGGCCTAAGTGAATATCACACATGTCTCCTGGTTTACTGCTTGTCATTGAGGTGTGTGGGTGAAGTGATATGCAGAACCATCCGTTATAACAAAGGAGACTGATTAATAAATTGCACAGCACATTGTTTGAATAGCAACAGAATTGCAAGCAAGGTTTATGTTCCAGTAGGCAGAGAAATCACATCGCTTTTGTTCATTTTACATTTTTTGTTAATTATCTATTTTCATCCATTAACACTAAACTCACCCTACTTTGTATTTTATTTTTTTAAAAGAAAGATTTTCATTATCTCTGTTCTGGGTTTGTGTTTCTCAGATTGAGGAGGTGAATCAGGAGGTCATCTCAAGCAGTAAGGAGATAGAGTGTAGCAACAGCCAGGTCTCTGAACTGAGACGTGAACTACAGGCCTTGGAGATTGACCTGGACTCCCAGCTTAGGATGGTAAGTCCTGGGGTGACCATTTCCATCAAACCTATGAACAAGTCATCCCTGGATGCCTAGGATGGTGGGTGATCCGTTCCAGCTTGGCTCTCTACAGGCATTGGGGAGTTTTATTGTTGCATGGGGAATCTCTTAATTCTTGCATCCCTGAAGGCCTAAATTCAGTGCATGGTTCTAGCGCCTATGTGTGTTTGTGTCAATTCTTAGAGGGACAATCTGCAGTCTTCTCTGGCTGAAACCGAACGTCGCTACAACAATCAACTTGCCGAGTTACAGAACCAGATCATCTGTGTGGAGCAGCAGTTGGCTGAGCTGCGGGCAGAAATCGAGTGCCAGAACCAAGAGTACAAGGTCCTCCTGGATGTCAAATGCCGGCTGGAGCAGGAGATTCAGACTTACTGCTGTCTACTGGAAGGAGGACAAAGGGAGTTAATTAGGTAGCCTATAGCTGCTGCAGGGGATCTGTAAAGTGGCACACTGGTATATGAGGCGGTGGACTGTGAGAACTGGGAACATAAATCACAAAGGAAACACTCTGGGTGGGGAATCCATATGGTGGTTACTGGAGTTCTGTCATCCTCACCAATTGGTTAGCACTTTGGTCTCATTAGTAGTTCACGGCAGGTTGGGAGATTTGACTACAAAAAGCATCTAAAGCTTGATTTAAATCTCATT
>NW_005842585.1:930886-953585 GCF_000455745.1 Alligator sinensis
CTACTTGGGCATGCAGAGGAATTGGATGCCACCCTGTGCTAACCAGGAACTTTCCTTGGAAGGGAACTCACTGCAGTATTCTGCCACTTCTATGGCCAAGTGGAGCAGGGAGTGCAAAGGCAGCACTGAAAAAGAACTGTAACATGAAATTACCCAATTGATTTCAGCTTTCATAGAAGTCTGAGGCTTTCATGAGCCCACGATGCAGTTCTAAAGGTATTTGTTGTTGTCTTCACCAAACATTCTTCCCTTGTCCCATTAGCCAACATGGAGGGATTTCATCAGGAATTATCCACTCTTCTGGTGGAGGAGGAGGAATTTGTAAAACTTCAGGTGGAATAATCGGAGGAGGAGGAGGAGGAATCGTGAAAACTTGCCATACTTACACTTCTTCTTCCACATGCCCACCTGTGGATATACAAGGTTCGAACAGTGGTATTGTATAAGGGAAAAGGTTTCCTTAGTCCTCTTCTTTTTACCAAGGACAGAAGAGAACCTGTCAAATGCACCCTCTGTTGGGTGGCATAGGGATGCTACTTGTACTCTTTCAGGTAGTTTGTGTGAGGGCGCTGGCCAGTCTGTTATGAACTGATGATACTAGAATGGTATGGTACTGGGAAAGTTGCCAGGAAATAGGCCATAGGGATTTTCTGGTTATGAAACTGAGAAATGAGGGAGAAGAGTGAGGGAGAAGAGAGAGAAATAGGACAAAAAGGGAGAGATGTAGAAACAGAGGGAAAAGAGAGAGAGAGAGAGAGAGAGGGGATTTGGAGGAAAGTTTGGAAATAAATATTGGGTGAAGTCATAAAAGTTGGTAGGTAAACCCTCCCCCCGTGCTTGTTCATTTCCCACAAAATTTGGGCATGGGCTGTAGTTACAGCTCTAGGGGTGTCTCTTGCCAGCCCCCCATTCTATCCCAGTCTGTCTGTGACATGGGCACACCTCATGGCTTGATGCTGGAAGAGAGTTGGATTTCATTTTATTACATTCAAGTTGGGATTTCTTTGATCTCTCCTCAGGTCCCTGCAGAAGGGTTTGTGATTAATCTGAGAAACCAGCATCCTCTGGGGCAAGACCTATGGAGCAGACCCATGGACCAAGCAAGAGCCTACCCACAATGTTTACTGCACACCTATGCCAAGAGCAAGGCGAAAAACTCCTTCCAACTACTCAGTAATGCTGATGCCATTTGTCCAAAGGGGCCCATTAGAGTTTTGGCCTACTTTCCTCCCTATTGTGCTACTTGCTTACTCCATTCTGTCCCGCCTTCTGTGCCCAATCGCAATCATTACTTATTTGAGTTAATTTGTGCTGAGATTGATTACCTTCTGGTGAGAAATCACCCCCCCCTAATAAAACTTTGCTTTTGCCTGATGCAAACAAGAAACCTGTGTCTGGAAAGTGATTTCTTTCAGCAAGCTTTTCCATGCCTCGTGGTAGGATTGCAAATGCATAATATTGTGCTTGGATAGTTCTGTTAAACTGTGTAGATGAGTCATCTAAAGCTGAACTGAGTTTTAGGACACTTAAAGGGAACATCCTGACTTTGACCACCGAGTGTAGGGATATGCCCTTATTGACCCAGTAGGTCTTTTCCAGCTCTAAGGTCAGTGATCACGTATGAGACTCCTCCTGACACTATATGAGCTACTATTGTACACAGGTAGTGTCTACAGACCATGCTGGTGGGTATTTTTGCTGCATTAAAAAAAGAAGCAAGTAGTGTACAGCTGAGAAAGTATTACCAACAGCTGCAATATTGCACCTCCTTAATCTCAGTCTAGAAAATGTATGGCACAGGTGCCTGCAATTCTAGCCTCCCACATGCTTATACTGCTCCTCTTCAACAACAGATCCCCCTGATCACCTTCAGCACTAAAAGCTGTTGGTATTTGTGCCCATTTCATCTCTTCTGAGATGTCTAGCAAATAGCCCTATTCATTCCTCTACTAAAGACTCCTCCCCACGAAGGAGTAGGCTGAAGTGACCAATTAATTTCCTCTGTGCCATGAAACAGCTACTAGGTTACAACCTCTCTTTGAGAAGAGGTTCAGTTCTGAGCTGGGAAGTCAGCAAACACCTTGCTGAAAGGGATATGCTTCTATAAAAAGAGAGGTGTTACCTGTGTTAATCTGAAGTCAGGCAGAAGGCAGGGCAAGATTCTACTTTAGAGACTACCTGGTTCAGAGAGGCATGAACTTTTGTAGGCAGCAGCCTCCACACTGTTATGTGTATTATATTTTAGTTGAACTTTCATATTTATTCAACCAAAGGACCTGGAAGTAGATGTAGTACTTTGAATAAAATACGTTCTTCGAAGTCTGAGAACTTAAAGAAATTCTGTGGCTTTAGGCTCAGTGTATATGAGATAGTGGCCATCTTGGCAATATTTTATTTATGGGTAGAAATTAAATGGGAAGAGAGGGAGAGAATGCAACAGTTGGCTTATATGTCCACATCTGTCTCTTGAACATATATCTAATACATCATGATGGCTATACTTAGTTTATTCCAAATTTAGAGGAACTAATGGTTCTAGAAATAGTCCTTAGTTTTAAAATGGTGAATGTCTGTATGTATAATAGAGATACCAGAAACGCTACTCATATCCTGTGAGGGGAAAATTGGGATCCTCATTAACTGGTAAGTTTAGCTAGCAAATGTTCTGTGCACTTCACAGACTCTCTCTCTCTCTAGTCTAGATAATGACATAGATGAAGATGCAGTGGTGCAGCCTGCATGCTGATGAAAGACGGATGGGTGCAGGTGTACAAACTGGCATTCTGGATTCTGTTGTTCTGAGGCATGCAGTACGTTCAGGCGGCCTCTTGCTGCTGTTGCTTTTGGTGTGCAGGCTGCTGAGGTCTGTGCATTCTGGAAGGCTGACATTAGCCTTCCAGATGCAATGCAGAAAGAACAATGCAAATTTGTATTTGGTGGTGCAGCTCAGAGAGATTTATTGTCACTTTGACAGTATGCCAGCTGGTCTGTTTAACAATCAGCCCACCTTAGTGAAGCTTAGTTTGCACATGACAGTAGTGACACAATATATCAATTATGGTCCACAAGGTCACTATGAAAAACAAGTCTTACAGCACCTGTATTTATATGCGAAATGTCCTGGTCTTGTGCAAATTTTTATCTGTGTTTCAGTCAAGATGTCCATTTCTACTTGTCTCTTTAGCCAAGTTCGCATACCTGCATATTTGGTTCTTTTTATCTCTGTCTCATTAGTGGGTTCTTATTTTCACATTACTTTCCAAGTTATTCAGCTACTGCTTTTGTTACTCCTGTCTTTGGATTATCTTCTTCACTCATTGGTGTGTTTTGATTTTGTATGTTTTTTATCAGATCATTCAGCCATTGTGAGGCATGTTCTTCCTAAGGTCTTTTTTGGATCCTTAGCTTAATTATAACTTAGCATACATTATATATAGTTTACTGTAATTGGAGCTCCCATGAAATCCAGTATAGACAGCAGTTATATGATGGAACATGTCTTCCGTAGAAGAAGGGTCAGTGCATCAGTGACTAGTGCATCCAGGGTCCTTTGAGGCACAGTGGTGTCCTGTTTGTATCATTATTTACAAGGCCAAGCTCCTTCCTTCCTCTGGACAAGAAAGTCACTATTGTGTTTTTGAATGCTTGGTCCAAATGAATGTTACGACATTTATGAGCCATGTCAGTGATGTACATGTGTTGGAGAGAGGGTCTGCTTTACACTGAACACTCACATCTCATGTAACAGGACAGGATGCTGCTATAGCTGCTGCTCATTATGAATGAACACCAGTTTGACATCATAAAGACAAAAAAGCCTCTGGCAGAACATTTTTACCTTTCCTGGTCCTTCCATCACTGGTCATTGCTGTTCTCAGGCAAAAAAAAAAAATTAAGAACCAGTTTGAACAGGAAAGTGAGGCACAAAAAACCATCCACAAGCTGGACTGTGTTAAATATGGTTTAAACAGGAACTATGGCTTCTTACCTCATTACCTGGATTAGCTTTTGTGACCCCTTTGTTCCTATGGGTTCCTTGCTTGTATGCCTCTTATGTCACTCTCCTCCTGCTGTCCTGCATGTTATATTCTAATCACTCCACTTTGTACTCTTCTCTATGCTGTCCTTTCACATCATCTGATGGAGCAAACTTGGGTTCACAAAAACTTGTGTTCTCTCCCCACTCCCACTCCACCCTCTGACTCTCTTTCTCTTTAAAACTTTTCTGTTCTCTCTCTCTCTCTCTTTAAATTAGTCTATAAAGGTGCATATTTATCTTGTCTTCTTATTGACTTCAGACAAACATGGCTAACTACTAGGGGTGTGCAAAGTGGGCCCTATTCGATTTGGATACGGCCTGAATCAGGGACAGTGATTCGATTAGTTGATTTGGATCACTGTCCCTGATTCAATTTGGCCGAATCCGAATCTGAAGATTCGATGCTGATTTGGACATAGACACAGCTTTAAATGTTTTTTCTACATACCTCGAGGTACCGGATGTGCTGGTGAATGCTGTGATGCTGGGGCAGATGGAGCATCCCACAGGAGCGCAGGGGGCCCTCCACGTGCTTGGCAGCAAACCTGGAAGTGGACCAGAAGTACTTCTGGTCCACTTGTGAGTCCACCTGGCTCAGCGATTGACCGAAGGGGGGCCGTGGGTGCCTCCCAGACTCAGGAGGCACCAGTCGCCAAGCCGGGTGGGTACAGGGGGGTCCCCCAGCTTGCTCCCCAGTAGACTTGCAAGTGGACCGAAAGTACTTCTGGTCCACTTCTGGGTCTGCTGCCAAGTGTGGTGGGGAGCCCCCCGTGCTTCTGTGGGATGTTCCATGTGCCCCAGCATCGTAGCATTCATGAGCCACCTGCTACCTAGAGTTATGTAGAAAAAACATTTAAAGCTGTGTCCATGTCCGAATCTCTGAATATTTCTGAATCTCTCCAAATCGATTTGGAGGGTTCTGATTCGATTTGGAGAGATTAAAGGGTCATCTGATTTGATTTGGATTCGGAGATTCGGCCACTAAATCTGGCCAAATGTCTGCTGAATCGAATCAGGGACCAAAGCTTTGCACAGCCCTACTAACTACCTCTTGCTGCTAATTTTAAAAAATAGTCATTGTCATAGCCTTTGAAAATGATGTTGGTTCACAAAGTGTTTTTGCAAAGGAGACCTGCCCCCTTTCCCTCAGCTAATCCTCTGTGGAGATGTTCACCAATCAACTCTGGGATGGAGGAACAACATATAGGAATTCAGGACTGAGTACATACACAGTAGCGTACAAGATGGCACTCATCTGTGGTAGTTTGAAATTCCTTTAGATACAAGGGACCTCCTATAGCTAGAAGAATAGATTTTAAGAAAGCAATCTACAACCAAAAATCTAGTGGGTTCCAAGGAAAGGAAGAAAAAGGTTTTTAAATAGGACTAGGCTTGTGAGCAGCATCACAGTCACTTGCTGGCATAGTGAGTCCCTACACCACAGGGTTCCTCCCATCCCAATCCTTAGGAGATCTGAATGCCCACCTGGTCTGGATTTTCTAAAATCCTTGATACTGTCAGCTGGGCTTGAGAGTGTTTGCATCTTTGCACCTGTATTTTACCTCTGGACAATTGTCAATAAAGATTCAATAAACTTTTAATCCAGAAAGTTTTGGGATCATTTTCCCTTCATGGAAGATGTACCCTCCCTTCATGGAAGGTGTACTCCTGTACAAATATGATGGCTACAGTTGCTAAATCAACAGTCATCAACTCTTTTAGACTCAAGGCACCTCTCAGAAAATGCCAGCGTTTAGCTTTCATTCATTTTTTGACTGGGGAAAAACAATAGAGAAAATTCTTCTGTTACAAAGAATTCAGAGAGCTCACAATGTGTCAGAGTGTGTTTGAGACTATGGATTCCTTCTTGAAATCTTTGGGTTGATCTTGTTAATCATGTGTAGGTGTATGCACACCTCACAGTGCTAATACCAAGTGGTACCACATGGCACCCTTAAAAGGATCTCAAAGCACTGCAGCATGCTTCAGCACCCTGGCTGAGAATCAGTGGGCGCATCTACTTGAGACATTTACTGCTCAGTTGCCTAATTAACTGCTCAGTAAATGTCTCAGTGTCTACATGTGCACCCCTTTTAGGGAGCACAAAACTAATAAACTTCACAGGAGGGTAGTACTTGTAAATATAAGTACTACACTGCTCCAGAGTTTTTTCATGAGCAGCAGCACACATAGATGCTGGCTGGCTGGCTGGGGTATGAGGGTGCTTCAGTGCCAGGGCTGCCTGCTGGCTAGCCCCACAATGAAGCACTCTCGTGCCCCAATCAGCCCCTCTGCAGCACATTGAACCCAGTCAAAGCAGCTTCTGGCTGGCAGGCTGACTCCTGGTGTCCCCTGCCAGCGGGGGCTGCTTTGACCAGGCTCCACATGCTGCACATGAATTCTGGACCTAATTGCTCCAGATTTCTTTGCTTCCAGATGCATGTTGAAATGGCATACCTCGGAGCAAAAAACTCTGGAGCAATAAGCTCTGGAGTTTATTCATGTGCATTAATTGTACATATAGACATACTCACTGTGCTAAAATTAAGTCTGAGAAACCCACCCAACCCCAACAGACCCAGGAAGCTCAATCTATTTAGTTTATCAGAAAAAAGGGGAAGAGGAGATGCCTGCAGGGAGAAGATTGTACACAGGGGGAAGATTGCTGATTGATATCTTTATTTTAGCAGGTAGCCGTTTACCCACTTCCAGGGCTGAAGCTAGATCAACGCAGGCTGGGAAAAGAGTGTCCATTTTAACCAGTATAGTGCCTGGAAAAACTAACCTGAACATATACTGGAGTTTGTGTCATCTGTACCCTTCAAATTAGGACTTAATCTTCCTAAGAAGCGTATTCTGATGCTACAAGACATTCTAGCCCTGACACAGAAGTTAGAGGGTGAAGTTCTGCAGCTTGTGCAATGGAGGAGATTACATCAGACATCTATAAAGATCCATACTGGCTCTGTCTTCCACTAAAGAAGCAGGTCAGCCCATCTGCTGATTCCACAGCCTCAACCTTTTCTACCACTTTGGCCTACTATGGCTTAAGAGAAGCCAGTAGGCAAATCCTTCTGCTGTTCTTCTATCTCTGGATTTCATGCTTTAGCTCTCCAGTCTTTCTACTATTCTCCCTAGTTCTACTGCTATGTTTCTTTAGCTCAGGACTGGATGTCTATGTGTCCACAGACACACACCTTTTCTGCCCTTCCAGTTCTTAGTTTTCTCTAGGAAATACTTTCATCTCTCCTTAGTGACCTGTCACTGAAGCCCAACTAGCTTCATAGGTGTTGCTTCCTGCCAGAAAACAGCAGGCTACCTTCCCTCCCTAGAACAACTTTAAACAAATATCTACTAGAGGTGCACTGATACGTTGGTCCGATATCGGATTGATACTGATATAAAGAAAATTGGCTGTATCGGAAATTGGCCCGGTGCGGCTGATAATTTGGCTGATATATGCCCATGTGTGTGCGTAGCTGTAGTGCAGTGCACAGGCAGCAAAGAGCAGAGCCGGAGGGCTGCGTGCAGCTGGTAAGAAGAATGCTGTGATGGAAGGGGAGGGGAGGGAAGGGGCATAGGGAGGCAGATCAATACTCCCCATGGTGAGGGAGGGAGGGAGGGAGGAGGCAGGGGCAGGGGCAGGGGCAGGGGCTGGGACTGCCCAGCCAGGGTGGGGCAGGTTGTGAGACTGAGCCATGGCTCATCAGGGGTGGGGGGCAGCTCCTGCTGCTGCTTACACCCTGGAAGTGAATGGGGGGCATGTGCCCCCAGATCTGTGCAGGGCAGGGTGGGTGGGCTGCAGCTGGGGCTGCACTGGGCTCTTCTTGGTGGGGGCTGGGCTCAGGGTGGTGGTGGTGACACTGGGAGGGCTACTATGGAGGGGGCTGCAGCCACCCCCAATTTTGCTGTAGCTTCTCCATAGCCCCCCTCTCGGCTTCGCCACCACTTGTCCCAAGCCCAGCCCCGGCTCAGCTCCTCACCTCCACCCATGCACCAGGAAGAGCTGGGGCTGTGCCAGGTGGGTGGCAGCGGCACTGGGAGGGAAGGACTACAGGGAGGCTACAGTAAAATTTGGGGTGACTTCAGCTGCTGCCACCTGCCCCAAGCCCAACCCCCACCGAGAAGAGCCTGGCACAGCCCTGGCTTCGGCCTGCAGCTGCAGCCTGCATGCCTGCCCGCCTTGCCCTGCCCCACGTAGATTTGGGGGCACACCCTCCCCCCCGCCCCCCCGGGCCCTCCCGGGGTGCAAGCAGCAGTGGGAGCCTCCCCCACGATCCATGGCTCCGTCCTGTGCCCCGCCCCACCCTGGCTGGGTAGTGCCTTCCCCTGCTCCCTCCCTCCCTCATCACAGGTGGTGTTGATCTATCCCCCCCATGCTCCTTCTTACCCCTCCCCTTCTACCACAATGGACTTACCAGCTGCACACAGCTGTATTGGAAATTGGATTGGTATCATCTGATATTCCTCCTTAAAAATCAGCTATTGGTATCAGCCCCCCTCAAATCTCTATTGGTGCACCCCTAACATCTACCCTTCCTGCTTGCTCTTTCTATTTATTACTCTCAGATGCTCCACCCGTTATGCTCTTGCCATTCCTCCCCCCACCCTCCACTTTTTCCCTCCCTCCCCAGTCAGGCCCAGGTGAGATGCATCTGATAAATCACTGAAGAGCCCACCCTTTGTTACCTAAAGATGCCATTAACCCTCTCACAGTTCCTAGCAAAATGGCATAAGGAGAGGAATGCTACGAAGACTAGGATAATGCCCAACTATCTTGGTAGTGTGGGATGTATCTGGGATTGATCCTGATCTCAGTCACAAACATACTTCTGTTATCTTGTGCAGCATCAACTGAGATGCATTTGAAAGACAGACTGGATGATTTTGAGTTGCAGTTATCTCCTGGATCTGCAATACCTAGGTTGGAAATCTCATGCATACAAGCATTTTTGGGAGATTTCTTCTACTTCCTAGAGGTGGTGGGGCTGGACCCAAGAGCTCACAGATGCAGAACCCCAAGCAGCAATGGAGAGATACCTATTTGTTGTGGTATCCCTAAAACATATTTTCATTTTAGTTTTTTTTCAAAATTAGCTCAACCTGAAGATCAAATTGAAATTAAAAAGAAGAGAGGAAAAGAGTGGGCACATGGCAGAAGCAATTCTTGTAAGGCCACTTGGCAGCAGTGGATAGGGAGGGAAATTTATTGAATCCTCTCTTGGGAAGACTAGTGGGTCCAGTGGATGATGTTAAGCTTCCACAACTGACCAATTTATTGCAGTGGAGCAGGGCCCATCTCTTTGCTTGCCAAGTCTTCTTCTTTTCTTCTTCTTGGTGGTTCTTTGCAGACAAAGATATTAGGAAGGTGACTGCCCACGCCGGTTGCAGGCCCACTGTTGACTAATCAGTCCAGTTGCAGAGAAGTAAATCTTGCTGCAGCGGTTACATGTGTATGGCTGACTCCTGCTAGATGAGGGTGTATCTTTCCTCCTTCTCCTCTTCTCCTTGATGCTGGCTCTGTGCTAACATTCAAAGAGGGCTGTTGCCTTTTTGATTTGGAGCTGCCAGGCATTGCGATCTGCAGCCTGTTTCCCATAGTTTGTGAGCAATAATGCAGGCAGAAAAGGACCACTTCAGGGTCTCCTTGAAATGCTTGCATGGGGCCCCTCTGTCATGTTTCCCAGTCATCATTTCCCTGCACAGCATGGCCTTTGGTAGATTCATAGATGCTAGGGTCGGAAGGGACCTCAATAGATCATTGAGTCCGACCCCCTGCATAGGCAGGGAAGAGGGCTGGGGTCAGATGACCCCAGCTAGATGCTTATCTAACCTCCTCTTGAAGACCGCCAGGGTAGGGGAGAGCACCACCTCCTTTGGGAGCCCATTCCAGATGCCATTCTAACTGTGAAGAAGTTCTTCCTAATGTCTAGTCTAAACTAGGCTGTTGTTATCCATCCAGGTCACATGGCTGACCCACCACAGCTGAATCTGCAGGAGAATCGCCTTGATGCTGGTGGTACTGGCTCTTTGTAACACGTCCATGTTGGTGACATAATCCTGCCAGTGGATCTTGAGAATGGTGCAGAGGCAGCACTGATGAAAGTGCTTGAGGAGGTGTACATGGTGGTGATATAAGACCCGTGACAGCACTGTACAGTAGGGTGGAGATAACAACAGCTCTATACACCTTAACTTTGGTCTGTGCGTAGATTGGTCTTAATGTAGATTGTGACTGCTCCAGATCCACTTGAAGAGCCTGCCAAAGGCACTACTGCCTTTTGAGAGTCTGTTGTCTACCTCCTTGTCAATTGTGGCATCATATGAGATGACACTCCTTGGGTAGGTCAACTGCTTGACAGCATTTAGCTCAGTTCCTTCAATAGTCAGCTTCAGTGGAACATAAACTTGGGATGGAGCTGGCTGATGAAGAACTTTGGTCTTCCTCAGGCTGATGGTGAGTCCAAAGAGTTGTGCTGCAGTAGCAAAGTAAGTGGTTATATGCTGCAGATTGTGTTGGGTATGGGCCACCGGGGCACAATTATTTGCAAACAGAAGTTCATGGATGAGCTGTTGTGAGGTCTTTGTGTAGGCCTGTAGTCATCTGAGTTTGAAGAGATTTCCATCTGCCCAGAAGTGGATGTAGACACTTTTCTCACCTTCCCCAAGATGGTCCGATACTTGCTGCAGCATCATGGTGAAGAAAATAGCGAACAGGGTAGGGGCGAGTACACAGCCTTGCTTAACTCCACTGGAGATCAGGAAAGGACTTGAGAGGCTGTTGTTGTACTTGACTTGTCCACACTGACTGTCATGGAGTTGCCTGAGCAGGGTGAGGAAACTTAGGTGGGCATCCAAGCTTCTCAAGACTCTTCCAGAGGCCATCTTGGCTTACAGTGTCAAATGCAGCCCCTTAGTTTGCTCCTGGCACCTTTCCTGTATTTGTCTGAGCACAAATACCATATCTGTCATGCCTCTGTTAGCTTTGAAGCCACATTGGCTCTCTCTCTTCTGCTATGGCAGGCACCAGCCTGTTGAGGAGGATTCTAGCTAGAATCTTCCCAGCAATGGACAGAAGGGTGATCCCTCGATAGTTGGAACAGTATTTCTTGTTGCCCTTCTTCTTATACAGGATGATGATTAGAGCATCATGCAGATTCTGTGGCTCCCAGCAGGCTATGAAGAGTTCATGGAGCTTGGAGTGTAGAGCAGGGCCGCTGTATTTCAGGGCTTTGGGTGGAATTCCATCAATTCCACGGGCTTTTTGCTTTTTATCTGGTCGATAGAGGTGAAGGTTTCTTCCAGTGTAGGACACTCATCTAGTTTCTCCTTTGCAGACAGTTGCTTAATTCAGTTGATGACAGACTCATGTACTGCGTGTTCAGCACTAAGGAGAGTTTGAAAGTACTCAGACGATTAGTCCATGACAGAGTCTTTGTCAATGTATAAAGTCCAGCCATCGGAGCTCCTCAGCGGGCTTTGGATCAGGAAGGTGAGGGCGTAGGCAGATTTAAGTGCTTTGTAGAAGCTTCTGGTGTCTCCACTGTCAGCATACAATTGTGTTCTTTCTTTCACCATTCGTTTTTCATGTCACACAATTTCCGTTGAAGGGTGTTACATGCTTGGTGGTAAGCCACCTTTCTCTCTTGGTTAGTAGTTAGCTGTGCTAGAAGGGCTTGATGAGTAGTCCTCTTTTTTGTGAGCAGGGCTTGGATGTCTTTTGTCATTTTCATCAAACCAATCCTGGTTTCTCTTGGTACTGAGCCCAGTCTCCTAGGTGGTCTCCAAGACTATTGACTTGATGTGTTCCCAGAGTCCACTGGGTGAGGTGTCTGCAGTATGGATTTCACTTTCAAGCTTCAACTGAAGTGTTTTTTGAAATTGTTGTTGGCAGGATTGGTTTTGCAGCTTGGAAACTTCAAATGCAGGGGTGGGGGGAGGGGGGGGAGGGGAAGGGTTGCCACTGTGCTTGGGCTGAGGCTTGGAGTGGGAGGACAACTTTGAGCGATTCAATCAGTGATCAGTATGGCAGTCAGCACTAGGCATAACTTTGGTGTGCAGGACATCCCCAAGATCACACTTATATACCAAGATGCAAGCTATCAGGTGCCAATGTCTGGAGCAGGGGTGCATCCAAGTGATCTTGTAGTGGTTTTTCTGCTGAAACTGGTTGTTGGTTATTGCCATTTCTGTTTCTGCATAGAGTTCCAGAAGCAAGTGTGCATTGTCATTACAATTTCCCAATCCATATCTTCCAAGCACACTTTTCCATGCTAGATAGTCACCACCAACTCTTGCATTAAAATCGCCCACGATGATGATCGTATCTTTGGGTGGTGTTTTCTGGATGAGATCGTGGAGGTCAGTATAGAACTTTAAGTATGTCAACTGGGGAGCATTGGGTTGAAGGGTTGTAGTATACATACTAATCATGGTGGCATGCTGTTGGTCATGCAAAGGAAGGTGTAGGGACATGATGAGATTGGACAGGCTGATTAGTAAGCTTTGTACCCTGGAAGCAATGGAGTTCTTTATCATGAAGTCAACACCCAAGAGGCACCTCTCCACCTGCAACTTACCTGAGCAGTAGAGGGTGTAACCAGTACTGTATTCTATTAAGCTTCCTGGTTCTGGGAGGTGCACCCCACTCAGGGATGCTATGTTGATATCTAGCCTAGCTGGCTCATGGGCAACCAAGGCTGAGCACTGCTGAGGGTGGCTATTATCTTCAGAGTCCAGCATTGTATCGATATTCCAACATCCAAGGTGCTGAGGTTTTCTTTTTTCCCCACCTTTTGAGGTGGGGGTTGGAGTTTTCCTTTTCCTTTTTGTTGTAATTAGGCTCCTTTGAAGATGCCCGCTGACTGCGGCGAGCCAGCTGGGTGGTAGGGAGATGAGTGTTTCTTTAGGACACCTTTTCTAGGCCCTCCTATTTAGGAGCAAGCAGTGCTATCCTTCAAAAGGCTGCTTGGATGCTCAGGGTGCTGCCTGGTGATCATTTCCGGGTCGTTATCTGAATGACCCGTACTCCTAAGCCGCCTGTATGCAGGATTGGGACTGCAGCTTCCAGCATCATCTTACACCTGCTGTTTTTGCCCCACTCCTGATGCGGTAGGACTTGGGGGACTTGTTACCTTCCTGCCTGCGTGAGAAGCTTTAATTTGGAGTACAGTTTGCACTGATTGGCCCCACTCTTTAGGCCAGAAACTCATGTGCTGTGGCCTAGTAAGCTAGGACAGCAGCAGAAAGATCTCCAGGTTGTAGGTTTAGTTTTGGAGTATCCTTCTCTTAGGTGGATTGCTGAACCAGGGCTAAAGTGCTCCACCTACCCTAGTTATTTGGGTTGGGTCACTATTTGCCTGGAACCTCACCTTTGACCTTATCGCCATGAGAGACCCTACCTGGAAAAATTTCCAGATGGCATTGCTCTCAGGATCATTGGGATACACAAGCCTCTCCACCATGACAAGGCTGCGATCCAGAGACAGGCTTGTCAGCTAGTTGCTAGGTAAATGCTCTTCTCTCCCACACAGAAATAGGTTTCCCCATATTTACACCAACCTTAGGCTACTGTGATAAAATGATAGCTCTGAGTGGGAAAGGAATGTATGTTTATCCAGAAACACCACTTGCTGCAGACAGCTCTTGTGTAACTCCTTCTGAAATCCTACACAGCACAAGCGAAGTTCTAAGCAATGCAAATTACTACATTAATTCCTATTCATCCCAGAACCACACCCTGACTTCATTTACACTCCTCAGTATAAGCGATTAAAGCTAGATTATGATCTGACAGTTTGTGAATTAAAATACTCTGAAACTTTGTTGGTATGTATTTCAGGAGCCAGTGGGGCACACGATAAAGGAGGGATGGGCTAGTGTTACAGCCAATTCAGTCTGATTTGGGAGCCCTAGGTTCTAGTTCAGACTCTGCTGCAGACTTCCTCTGTTTCCTTGGGCAAGTCACCTCATTTCTCTGTATTGCTATTCCCCACCCTGTTGGAATAACCAGTTTAATGCTTTTGGGGTTTCTCTGTATTGTAGAATTAATACATGTAGTAGGATGCCTTGAGAACGCAATGGGCATTTTTATCCCTTTTCAAATATTAATCAATAAATCAATCAGTTAAATGCGGAGAACAGAAATGACCTTAGAGTTGGGAATAAAGTCAGGTCCATGCATCCTTGGATACTACTTCAATACAATGATGCTGGCTACCATTGAAGTGGTAATGTAAGAGATTCCCTCACCAGGAAACCTGAGCTGGCTTGTGGGGCAGTGAGTAGGATTTTTGATCTGTGTGCTACACCTGAGAAAAACAGAACTTGGAGAATATCGGGATGGCTAATTTATTTCCCCAGGTTGGATCATACTCTCTCTTATTTGAGTAACATTGTCTATGAAATCAGGTTCTCTTTTCATAGACAGCCATTGCTTCTAATTCTCCAAATACAGGCTACCAGAACCTTAGCATACAAGCTTTTGAGGATGGGCATTCGTTTCCCATAATTAACTGGTTAAGGCTGAATATAATTAACTCCAATTCCTTCATGAAGCAGGCCTCTTTCTCTCAGTGTGGTAGCTAGTACTACTCCGAGTACTGAGTGGTACTCAGTCTGTCTTCCCTGAAAGGTGCAGTGGCTGATATAAATGAGGGATCCTTACAGTTTTTTCCCTTAAAGGGCTACTTAGGTGTATGTGAGGCAGAGGCAAATTATTATTAATATGAGTTTGTAAATTCCATCCAGAGGGAATATATGTACTGGAGAACAAAAACTTCCCTCAGCTAAGATGGCCTTTTGGGCAAAGATGATTGTCTCTTGGGCATTCCCATTCCCTGTATCTGCAGCCAGCCTTTGGCTGTATATCATAGCAACACTTGTGCCAAAGCTCCTAGAGTTAACCAGTTTGTACTGACTCCTATTTCTATAATGACCTTTCCATTACAGAACTGTGGAGGGCTCTTTTTACTTCCAATTCCTCTCCTCAGCACAGAATTTTACACATTGGCAATGGAAAAGACCCACTAAGTCAACTCTTGTCCATCTCTTGTGGGCTACAGTGGAATTCTTTACAACCATTCCTCCTCTCGGGCATCATCCATTGTGCATTACCTTCTCTGTGCTGGGGGTTCCCAGACATTTTCATACAATGCAGCACATTGTTACTGAGAAATTGCTTGTGGAGACCTCACCTTATATTCACTGTTGCAAAGACCATTACAGTTTCCACTCAAAATCTTTTAATACCCATGTGGAACCTACAATAAGTGCTTTAATTGAAAAATGACATTAAGAAAGCATATATTGTAATTTTAGCTTATTTTAATTTTGTTTCACAGCTGGAAGAGGAGCCATACACATTCAACCGTCCAGCGTTGCTGCAATCACCTATACGCGCTCCCTGCAGACCCAGAGACCAGTTTGAGAACCCCCAAGCTGCTTCCATCCAGAAAAGGAAGCAGAAACAGTTATACAATTGACAAGCTGCCTAAGGAAGTTGTAGAGCCTTCTTCACTGGAGGTTTTCAAGCAGAGGCTTCATAAACACCTATCTAGGATGGCTTAGGAGCAGCTAATCCTGCCGTTTTGTAGGGGGTAGGATTAGATGACCCTTGAGGTCCCTTCCAACCTTCCATTTCTAAGATTGTGTCCTTAGACAGGCCTAGAGGCTTATACCAGTGGTGGACTGGATCAACCTGTCTCAAGTCCGATGTGGACCAGTACACCCAACTTGCCAGTGCCACCATTGCTGCCAGTGCCGATTCTCCCTGATGCCTGGCTTCAGGGCTGAGAAAGGCCTCCTTTCAGCCTTTTGGCTGCAATGCAGCCAAAATTGCCTGGTCACAGCATGGAAAAGCTGTCTGCCTGACAAAGTCTCTCAGTCGGATCCAGCCTGCAGGCCATACTCCTGGCTTATACCAAAGTATTTCAGGTCTTTTCACTATTCTGAGGTAAATGAAATTAAATATCTCCTACCATGGGTGGCTTTTATACACACACACATATACATACATACATATATATATATAAATAAAACCTTATTAAGGATGGAGTAAAGTTTAAATGAAATAATAACAGGTCAAGAGCTCTTTGATGCACTAGCTCTAATGATTTCTTCCCTGTATATAATCTAAGGCACTGTTTTCCTATCTTATTTTTGCAAAGGTTTCATTACAAAGGAAAGCTGATGACTCATAAGTCATTACCACTAATGTATAGTTGAAGTATGGTGCTGACATGTGAAGCATGTTCCTTGTGTACTGGGATTTCTGGAGGGAAATTGCCTTTGGGAAATTATTCTTGGCAGAAACAGCAAGACTAGCTAGGCCCATGAGGATAAACACCCTCCTAGTGACACCCAGTGTGCAAGGTATAAATAGAGAACTGTGGGGATGGGAAAGCAGCAGTCTGATTCCCATCCAGCTGTGCCTCTTGCTATTGGGTTTGGGTTTGGGCTGGATTATTACTTGCTGTGACAATGAGTTCTGGAGTCAAGCAGGCGTTTACTGTCTCTAGTTCAGCTAAGAGCAGTGGTGGTAGCTGTATCAGTGGTGGGGGAGGTGGTGGATCAAGGATGCCATTGATGCTTGGAAGATGCGTCTCTGGTGGGATAGGCAGCAGTAAAGGCTTTTCTTCCAGGAGTTACAGTGGTGGAGCATGTTATGGAGGAGGGATAAGCAGCGGTAGTTTTGCTGGAGGGAGCTATGGAGGAGCTGGGAGCATAGGAGGAGGCCACCTAGGAAACATTGGGTTCAGTGGTGGCAGCACCTGCATTGGTGGTGGCATAGGTGGTGGCATAGGTGGTGGCATTGGTGGGGGCATAGTTGGTGGGAGCATACCTGATTGTGGCTTTGATGGAGGCATAGTTTGTGGGGGTCCATTTGGTGGAGGCTTTGGGGGTAGTGCAGTTGGAGGAGGCTTTGGTGGTAGTGCAGTTGGTGGAGGCTTTGGGGGTGGTGCAGTTGGTGGAGGTTTTGGGGGTGGTTCAGGTAGTGGAGGCTTTGGGAGTGATGGCCTACTTTTCTGCTGTGATGAAAAGATAACCATGCAGAACCTTAATGACCGCCTGGCATCCTACCTGGACAAGGTGCGATGCCTGGAGGAAGAGAATGCTGAACTGGAGTGCAGGATCCGAGAGTGGTACGCCAAGCATGGCCCCACCTGTGAGCCAAAGGACTACAGCTGCTACCTTAGGGAAATAGAAGATCTTCAAAACCAGGTAGGGCCCCCTACCTGGGGCAATGATCCATATGATTTGTTTTTTCTTGTCCAGATTATTTGGTCAAGTTTGTTTGAAGCTGTTTTAATAAATAGATGCCCAAAAAGAAAACTGTCTGAGTTCTTAATTAATGAATCCATCCAGTGTATCATCTGCTTCTGTACATCATCCTGGCATTGGTTTTCCAGATTTCTTATTTAAATGTTCTTTCTATTTCCATAAAGTTTGTAGTTTTGTATAGATAGGGAAAATAAATCTACATTAAAACTAAGTGAAAAAAATGCTTTGTCCCAATTAGTTTTGATGGCACAGATTTAATTAAAAACAAATTGTTTTGAAAACTCATTTTTGAGGAAATGTGGGAGAATCAGTTGGCTGGAAAAAACAAGATAGATAAACTCAGGGAGCAATAGAGAGAGACAATAAATACTAGGCAATGAGGAAAACAGTGAAATGAAACATTACCGACTCTCTTTATGAATATTAGATTACATTTAAAAATGTGAGGTGTGTTATTGCAGCGGTAGCTCTGGGTAGCAATAAGTGTAATTGCAAAATAGTTTGCCATGAAATTGTGTGCTGTGTTAGGGATGTACTTGGTAGCCGTGTTGATCTGAGACAAAAAGAAATACAAAAATCTAGAACTCTTGGTTCCAAAATGATACCTTTTATTATCTGTGTTAATGCTGTGTTACACATTCATTCATTTCACATGCTTTCTTTCACATCCTTGTCTTGAAATCTTCCATGCCTTCTATTTGCCTGAGCTTGAAAAGAGTTATAAAAAATACATTTTTTTTAAGACTGGAAAGAAGCACACTGGTCGAAATTTACATTGTGCTACCCCATGTAAAACAGACAAGAGCCTGCTGGACTAAAAGCTTCCTATCCCATTTCTCTTCCAGATTGTTTGTGCTACCATAGAAAACAACAAGATTGTCCTGAACATTGATAACAGCAGGATGGCGGCTGATGACTTCCGAGTGAAGTGAGTTCATTTCTGTGTTAGACAAACACTGCTATTCTCCCCTTTTCACCAAATCCTACTTGTGAACCCCCAACCAAAGAAATTCCCCAAGCAAGCAACACTGGGATTCTTAATTCAGGACACTTTTTTTTGTTTCGGTGAAACTGCAAATAATTATTTTGCTTGTAAAAGAGTTTGAGTGTAAGGTTTAGGCTTCTAAAACTAGAGGGACAGATCTTCAGGGAGCATAGAAGGCCTTAGAAGAAAATGTGCTTTTGGAGATTTATGCTAGATGAGGGTCTGGCACAGAGAATTGTTTCTTAAGGAAGAAAGTGATTTTTAAAATTAGTAAATGATTTTTCCCCGGAGGAACCTGAGGAAGGGCACTTGATGCATGAAAGCTTGTCCAACAGCTCTCCCAACTATACAGTTGGTCCAATAAAAGATATTACAAAAACCCTTGCCTCTTTGAAAATACAGGAAGACTGGTGGGTACTCTCTCTGCTGTTGTGCCAGAAATGGGGGAGGCATAAAAACCTGAAATAGTAGCGTTGTAGCTGTGATGGGTCAGGGAATATGAGAGAAGTGAGGTTTGTTTTGTAATAAGAAGAAAATAAGTCTTTTATGCACGAGATAGCAAATCCCTGCTCTGCCCACCTAAAATGGTTTATGTTACTTCAAGACCAGACATATAAAATTGAAAGCAGGGAGAAAGGAAATGCTGGTCCTTTCACAAACACAATGCAAGTTGGCTGGCCTTAGAAGAAAATGTGCTTTTGGAGATTTATGCTAGATGAGGGTCTGGCACAGAGAATTGTTTCTTAAGGAAGAAAGTGATTTTTAAAATTAGTAAATGATTTTTCCCCGGAGGAACCTGAGGAAGGGCACTTGATGCATGAAAGCTTGTCCAACAGCTCTCCCAACTATACAGTTGGTCCAATAAAAGATATTACAAAAACCCTTGCCTCTTTGAAAATACAGGAAGACTGGTGGGTACTCTCTCTGCTGTTGTGCCAGAAATGGGGGAGGCATAAAAACCTGAAATAGTAGCGTTGTAGCTGTGATGGGTCAGGGAATATGAGAGAAGTGAGGTTTGTTTTGTAATAAGAAGAAAATAAGTCTTTTATGCACGAGATAGCAAATCCCTGCTCTGCCCACCTAAAATGGTTTATGTTACTTCAAGACCAGACATATAAAATTGAAAGCAGGGAGAAAGGAAATGCTGGTCCTTTCACAAACACAATGCAAGTTGGCTGGCTCAGGCATTGACCTTTCCCTCTTTCTTGGCCATGATTTAGGTATGAGACTGAGCTGTCCCTTTTGCAGAGTGTGGAGGCTGATATTAATGGTTTACGCCAAGTCCTGGATCAGCTGACTCTCTGCAGATCTGACCTGGAGGCACAGCTTGAAGCCCTGAAGGAGGAGCTGTGCTGTCTGAAGAAGAACCATGAGGAGGTAGGATCTTGTCTTTCTTGTTAGGCAGAAGAACTAGTTCATACATTGTCTAGGAGAGTGGAGAGTCCAGACTGAGAAGGAAACTTCAGGGCACTGCTATAGTTAAGGAGACAATATTCCTAATGCCTAATCTGTGTTATGATCTTTGTCCTTTCACAAATCCTCTTCCCTACTCCACAGTGTAGAACTTTATGTAGGATTTACATTATTGTAAACATTTTGCCATCAATTGGCTGGCATTAATATTTCATAATTAACATAATTAAGGGACTACAGTTGTACCCTTGCTGTAAAAAACGAGGAATCTAAAGAAGCAAAATGACTTCCATAAATTTTGCAGTGCTCCAAATCACTTAGAAACCGAATAGCAGATCTTGGAAGAATAAATTATGAACTCTGCTCTAACCACTGACATACACTTCTTACTTTTCAAAGCTAAGAATGAAAGGAAAAAGATACTAAAGAGCCAACATATTACAATGAACTTGGGCAAGTAAATTCCTTTTGTCACAGGTCTAAGACAAGGAAGCTCAAATGAGATCAGGAAGGTGAGTGGTTTTCATTCATCAAGCTGGATTTCTTTAGAGGGTGTAACGCCAGAAACTGCAGTGGAAAGAGGCAGGCAGAATTAAGCATAAAGAAAAGACACAACAAAAATGGTAGCTATATGGTTACAGCATAGGCTGTGAACAGAGCATAGTGACCAGATCATCTGCACTCTCACCTTTGATTTTGGTTTATAATGGAAAAGGTGCCTCCGGAATAGAAATTGTGAATGCCAGAGTGGACCCCAGATAGGCAGGTGTGCTCTTCTACAAAGTTCAGCTCTCTGAGTTGTTTTATCCTTCTTAAAAAATACCTCCACCCCAATCAAAATCCAAAAGAACAATGCTAGTCTGGGTTATTTTTGCAGGAGATGAATTGTCTGAGGAAACAGTCGACTGGAGATGTCAGTGTGGAGGTCAATACCTGCCCTGGTCCAGATCTGAAGCAAGTCTTGGATGAAATGAGATGCCAGTATGAAGCTATCATTGCGCAAAACCGCAAAGAGGTTGAGGATTGGTATGCGTGTAAGGTGTGTTAAATGTACAGAGCTGTAACCATGTGTGCTAAGCATCCTTGAAATACTTCAGAATCAGACACATGTACACTGAGAGATAATTCTTGCATAATGGGTCCTAACAGTGACCAGCATTGACCTCGTTTTGATCAAGTTGCACAGAGCCTGCAGGCTGGGTTAAGTAGCAAATGTGTCTGGTTGTGAGTGTTCATATTAGAATAACAAGCGAGTTGCAAGTTTAGAGTGTATTTTGTAGAGAGCTCACACAGCTTTTTTCCACCTACATTCTACACCAGGCATCCCTCTAATGATCGGTATCCATCCGATCACCCTCATGGAGGGTATCCATAAGAGGTCATACCATTAGGCTTACTCTACCTTGGATTTTAAAAACTATTTAATGATCTGGGCTTGTATTTTTCAGATTGAGGAGGTGAATCGGGAGGTCATCTCAAGCGGCCAGGAAATAGAGTGTAGCAACAGCCAGGTCTGTGAACTGAGACGTCAATTACAGGCACTGGAGATTGACCTGCAGGCCCAGATTAGAATGGTAAGTGCTAGGGTGACCATCTACATCAAACCTATGACCAAGTCATGCCTGGATGCCTAGGGTGGTGGGTGATCAGTTCCAACTTGGTAGACAACAGGCACTGGGGAGTTGCATGGAGAATCTCTTAGCTCTTGCATTCAGCGCATGGTTCTAGCGCCTGTGTGTGTTTGTGTCAATTCTTAGAGGGACAATCTGCAGTCCTCTCTGGCTGAAACCGAATGTCGCTACAACAACCAACTTGCCGAGTTACAGAACCAGATCATCTGTGTGGAGCAGCAGTTGGCTGAGCTGCGGGCAGAAATCGAGTGCCAGAACCAAGAGTACAAGGTCCTCCTGGATGTCAAATGCCGGCTGGAGCAGGAGATTCACACTTACTGCTGCTTATTGGAAGGAGGACACCGGGAGTTTAGGTAGCCTACAAATGCCCCTGGGCATAGAGAAACATACTGGCACTGTAATGTGAGAGCTAGTAACATAAACTGCAAAGGAAACACCCTGGGTGGGGAATCTTTATGTGGTGGTTTCTGCAGTTCCATCCTTCTCACTGATCTGTTAGTAGCTTGGTCCAATTATCAAAATGTAGAGGGCCTAGAATTTGACTACAAAAAGCATCCAAAGCTTGAGCCAAGCCTCATTCCTTCTTCTGGGATCTGCAAAATGAGATATCTAATGACAACAGGTGCCTGCCAGCCCTATAATTCATGCTGAATTTGGAAATGGCAGCCTGTAATATATTTCTCATTTGTGGGTCAAGATAGTGGGGAGAATGACTTGCCTCCTAGTTGCATGTTTATGTTTGCACACTGGTTGCCTCAGCGAGGGAGCTGAGAGAAAGACAAGCCAAGATGTGTTGCCCAGGACTTGTTCCCCCACCTAGATTGGGAATGGTTGAAGAGGGACAATACCACATGGCTTTACTGATGTCACAGTACTATGAACATTTCTAAGACTACTTTTTCCTTCACCATTCTTAATTAGCTCGAAAGGAGTGATTTCATCAGGAGGGATTTCATCAGGAGGGATTTCATCAGGAATCAGCCACTCTTCAGGTATAGGAGGAGGAGGAATCTGTAAATCCTCAGGTGGAATAATTGGAGGAGGAGGAATTGTGAAAACTATCCACACCCACTCTTCCTCTTCCCATTGCCTGCCCTCACCTTGCCCACCTGGTGATATAAAAGGTAAGAACAATGGTATTATATAAGGGAAAACCTTTGTTTAGTCCTCTTTTTCTCCTAAGGATAGGAGAGAACCTGTCAAATGCATCCTTTGTATGATGGTTTAGGACTGCTATTGGTATTCTTCCAGAAGGTGTATGGGAGGGCACTGGAAAGCTTGGTTCAAACAGAGTGGTTATGGTACTGTGAGCACTGCCAGGAAATAGGGTCAATGGGCTCAGCACTCAGC
>NW_005842585.1:953616-955927 GCF_000455745.1 Alligator sinensis
CTGTAACCATGAAGTGAGAAGGGGGTAAGGTTAAAACAGAGGGGTGGGGAGGAAGAAATTGTTGTGGAAGCAGAGACAGCCAGAGAGGACTTGTGGAAGGGGGTGGAAATGGAGAGTGTGGGGAAGGGAGGAAAGGAACGGAGCATGAGCAAGTTCCTTAAAACAGAGGAAGAGAAAAGAAACAAGAGAAGCTAGACCTTAGATTAATAGGAGGTGCACAAAGGCACCCTACTTGTTGCACTTTTCTATTACACAATCTTGGACATGTTCTGGACCTTGTCTGAATTTACAGCTCTCTGAGGATATGTCTTTACTGATGCTTAGTTCTATCCCCAAGCCTGGCCTTTACCCCAAACTCAATACCTATTGTAAAAAGACTTTTTCAGTCTTCCCTCCTTTTAGAAATCTCCTGAGCACTGCAGCTCAAGGTTGAGCTTCCCTGAGCTCACTCCTTCCCAGCGGTGTAGTCAAAACTCACTGGGCTGAAGGCCAAATACGCAGGAAATCTATCAGCAACTGACTTCCTGCCCTTCTGTACCCTGCTGCCTACAATGAAAGCCTAGCACAGAAGGGGAGCCAAGTCCTTCTAGGTCTATGTCTGCTGAACGCTTACCTGTCCTTTAGTGTTTGCTGTACAAGGTAATATATACAGAGAAAGGGAGATGCATGGGGTGTGGTTAATTATAGGAGACCCTTGGGAATGACCCAGTGTCTGCATCCAGACCCCATTCTAGCAGAGTCCATCTGTGACATGGGCACACCTTATGGTCTGATGCTGCAAGAAAGTTCATTTGATTTTATTGCATTCAAATCAGGGTTCCTTTGATCTCTCTCCAGTGCCCTGCAGAAGGCTGCATGACTAAACCAAGAAACCAACCTTTTCCAAGATAAGACCTACAGAGCAGATCCGCAAACCAAGCAAGAACCTACCCACAACCTGCACTCCATGCCCAAGCCAAGAGCAATAAGAAAACCCTCTTTCCAACTACTCAGGAATGCTGATGCCATCTACCCACAGGGGGGCTGTCAGAGCTGTGGGTCACCCTCCTCCCTATTGTGCTACATGCTTTTTCTATTCTGTCCTGCTCTGTGTGCCCAGTCACAACTTACTTGAGTTAATTTGTGCTGAGGTTGGTCATTTACTTTCTGGTGAAAAAGTACCGCTAATAAAACTTTGCTTCTGCCTGATGCAATCAAGAAACCTGTGCCTGGAAAGTGATTTCCTTCAATAAGCTTTTGAGTGTCTCATGGTAGGACTGCAAATAGAAAATCATGCACTCGGATAGATCTGCGAGACTGTGCAATAGTTCCTGAGAGGGAGTAATAGGTGTCCTGTCACATGAGGCATCTAAAACTGGATTGACAAGTAAACTGAAGGGGAACACCCTGCCTTTGACCAATGGTTATGTGGAGAATGGCCTGGCTGACCTTGTGGGTCTTTTCCAGCCCCAACTTCAGTGATTATACATGGACACTTCCTGATACTATATGATCCATAAATGTGCATAGGTTGTGTCTACCGTCCATGTCAGCAGGCGTCTCTGGGTTTCTGACACAACAGTATGCATCATTTTAGTTTTAAGATGTGAACTGGGTACATCTGAAAGTGTATGATTGTCAGACATGGAGGTGGACCTCCTCAGTTTCACCCAAGGAGATTTACATCACAGGCACCTGCAGTATCAGCCTTCCACATGCTCAGACCAAGAAATGGTCTTTAAGTCAACCTTGATTTGTAAGAAGCATCATAGACAGTCCTTTATCTGAATGGTGAATGCAAGACCAGAAATTTCCTATCACTCTGTCCCTGACTTTGGGAGACCCAAGTGTTAACCCAGTCTGAATTTTATGAGATCTTGACTACCATGAGCAGGACGTTACAAAGATGTAAACACCTGCTCAGATTCAGCCTAATGGACAAAGCTTAAAACAGACAAAATAACTTATAACCCAGAATGATTGCTAAGTACAAACACTGAAATCAAATTTGAAAAAGAAACCCTGACAGCCAGGGGTTCAAAAAGTTCAATCTATTTTAATAAAAAAGAAGAAGAGACTTCTCATGGTCTGTAAATACACAGGGGAAAAGATTTCTGTTAAATTTCTGATTTTATTTAATCAGCAGTCAAAACATCAATCAGTATCCCCATGTTGAAAAATGTCAGCAGGGCACTTTAAACTAAAGCTCGTTTGACGAGCTTTAATTCAAAGTGCACCATCGCTGTTTTTCAGCATGGAGATGCTGATACATGTGATGCTCTAGGTGCTTTTAAATAGCATGGCTCTTGGAGCTGTGCTAATTAAAGCACGC
>NW_005842585.1:955958-983675 GCF_000455745.1 Alligator sinensis
CCCCCCCCACACACACACACCTCTTGGAGCACATGTATAAATGCCCTAAGTGCCCTTTTTCACCAGATTAAAGTAATTAGCCATTGAAACAAGTGGCCTGGGCATGCAGTGGAATTTCCATCACTTGAACTCTTTAAATCAAGACTCAGTTGCTTCCTTAAAGTTTGGCACTGACTCTACAAGAAGTCCTTCATTCATTGCAGGAATCTCTGTAGATGCATATACCTTTTGGGCCTTTAAAATCCATGAATCAATGTGGAAACAGACTAGACCAGCTCAACCTTTTTAGCCTCATGGCAGCCCTTCAGAACTTTTTGGAATTTTGTGGTACTCCGTTGAGAAACAACGAGCTGGAATCTAACTGTTGCCACGTGAAGGCAGTGGGGCAGGACCTCATCCTACTGTGCCTATTTTTCTCACAGTCTGCCCCTTCCCTGCCATGGTCTGCATCTGAAGGGGCAAATGCAGCCCCTGTGCTATGACTTCTTCTCCAGCAACTCACATGCCAGCAACTGGAATCACATTAACCTGTGGCCCCCCTGCTGGCTTCAGGAGTGTGGGAACAGTGGCGGGATTTCATAGATTTCATAGACATTAGGGCTGGAAGGGACCTCGGAAGATCATCGAGTCCAGCCCCCTGCCCAAAGGGCAGGAAGTCAGCTGGGTTCATAGGATCCCAGCAAGATAAGCATCCAGTTTGCTCTTGAAGGTGTTCAATGTAGGCGCTTGAACCACCTCCGGTGGCAGGCTGTTCCAGACCTTGGGGGCTCGGACAGTAAAGAAATTCTTCCTTATGTCCAGCCTGAAACGGTCTTGTAGTAGTTTATGACCATTCGACCTAGTTGTCATCCCTTGGGGCGCTCTGGTGAACAAACGTTCCCCCAGATACTGGTGGTCACCCCTGATAAACTTATAGGTGACCATCAGATCACCCCTGAGCCTGCGCTTTTCCAGGCTAAACAGCCCCAGGGCTCTCAGTCTGTCTTCGTAGGGTCTGCTTCCCTGACCTCTGATCATGCGCGTGGCTCTTCTCTGGACTCTCTCATGCTTCTCCACATCCTTTTTGAATTGTGGAGCCCAAAACTGGACGCGGTACTCTGCGGTTTCACTAAGGCCGAGTACAAGTGGAGAATGACGTCCTGGGATTTGCTTGAGAAGCATCTATGGATGCAAGCCAGCGTTTTGGTCGCTTTACTAGCCTCAGCCCAGGGATGATCTGGGCTAAAATGTATGGTCCCATGTCCACCTGTTTGCATGCCTATTCATAGCAGGGCATGCTGCTTGGAGCACTGAGGCTGTTGGGGCCATGAGCACTACTTGTCTGCAAGTATACTGGGGCATCTGGTGCCTGGCAGGAGGTGGAGTGACCACTTTCCTGTTAGCAGAGGGGCTGGGTGCTGCAGCATCCTTGGAAGGGTGTCATGGCACCTTGGTTGAGAATCACTGAACCAGATATAGAATTATTTTTTACACAACTGGGTGATTTATTGCTACATCATCCCACACTCAAATATTATTTAAGGTTTCTACAAACCATGCCACTCATAATGTGTGGCCCAATCTCTGTTACATTGGGTTTACATGGGTATAGTAACATAGACCTCAGTCAGTTTACATAATCAGAAAACTGGCATAACAGAGGATAGATTCAGGCCTTTAATTCCTGTCTCAATTTAGAAATTAATAAAGCGACTTGAATATCTTTTGGAAAATGTTTCTACTGCTCAGCTTGTGATGGGGTGATTTGCATGTTTGCAGAGAGCCGAGCCCTGCAAAGTTTGCACGGTCTTTTTGGGTAGATAGAGTGCCTCCCATGTTATTCTTTCATCAACAGTCTAACAGAAAAAAACCCTTTAGAGTCACTTTTGGATTATGACAGATGAGATAACAGGACTAGGAATTACTACTAACCAACACAAGTGACACCTACAGGGAGGAAGCAGGCAATGCTTGAGAGAAGATAGTTTTATAGTATATGCAGCATGCTCTCAGTCCCATAGAGATAGAGGTGTGGACTAGAAACTAAGATATATTTATAATACAGAAACAGCTCTCCCTATGGAAGAAAAGGAAACCTCATTTGGAACAGCCCAGGATTCCTTCTGGTTTTGTTCTCTCTAAGAGTGAGAAGTCTGGCTAAAGAGAAGAGATTCATACTTTCGTAATGCATGTGATTGCATTACCTAAGTATCTCTCTCTCTCTCTCTATATATATATATAAAGGGCTTAGTCCATCTGTCTCTGTCTGTCTGTCCATAATGCTTTTTAAAGGCAGCAGCAGCAGGCAGGGGCATGGCTCCAGCCAGTGATTCAAGCAGGGAGGTGGCAGGTGGCAGGACACCAAGTGGTGGCAGCATGGGGCAGTGGGTGGTGGCGGCAGTCGCTGCATGCAAGCTTCCCACCCCCCACGTGCAGCCAGCTCCTGTGTGGCCTGCAAAGGAGCACTGCTGGCCTCATCCCTCGCTCTTCCCCCCCCGCCTCCCCAGCCCTGCTCCTGGGAGGTGGCAGCACAGGGTGGTGGGTGGCTGTACTCTGTCCCTGCCTGGCTGCACGTATCCCCTAGGACTGTCACAAGTACCCCTGGGGGATGCAAGAGAAGTAAGAAGATAACCAAAAACTGCAAGACGTGAACATGTCCCATCAACAGACAAAGCAGTCCAGGTCTACCCTTAAGTGCTTCCTATAGACTCCTGAGCTGTACGAAGTAGTATGTTCTAGTGGTGGCCTCTAGTGGCTTGTTCCAACCACATGGAAAATATCAAATGATTAAGACAGAAATTCCCATCTGAGTGGGTGTGTCTACACATGCATTTATGCAAGCGGGAATAGGCCAGCATCTACACATGCAGGTGTTAAAGCTCATTTATACTGTGTGGACTGACTTGGGACTAAAGTTCATCCCAAATCAGTCCACACATGCAGTGTTACTGTGTAGTAAAGTGTTTTCACAAGTATTACTACACAGTAGCTAATCAGGTGTATATTTGATACCTGCATGATACAGGTATCAAATTTTCACTCAAGTTGGCATAAGTCGCCATGTTTACTGTGCCGTATAGGCGTGCATGTGTACACGCGTGCCCGTATTATGCAGTAATTTCAGTTACTGCGCAATAAATGTGCACATGTCGATGCACCCAGTATGTTCAGGTCAGTTTCTGGTTGAAGTGTGTGTGGGAGGAGAAGAGGTAATGGTGAAGTTACACCTGCCTTTTAAAATCATGCAGCATTTGATATTTCTGAAACTCATGCTCTTTTTGTATTTATGTACTTCACCACCATATATGATTACCTTTCCACCCCAAGGAGTCTGTGCTCTGCCCCCCTACCTCTGCAATAGTTAGGTAAACCTTGAAAACATTTTTGGAGAGTTTTACATTTTTGTCTCCTCTTGCTTACTTTTCCCCTGAAGGTGATGGTTTCACCAGCAGAGAATTTGGACTGGAGGAGCTGTAAAAATTCACATGAAGAAAAATCTGACTTGGCTTCTCCCTGTAGCAAAACCTCTGGTAGTTTTCCATTAAATTGTCCCCTGTTTTACAGAAAGAAGCAGAGCTGAGTTTGCCAGCTAAAATGAATAAACAGCAGGTTAACCTGAAATACAAGTGCAATTGTTTATCATTTGTTCTATGGAGGGATTTCATTAATTTTTTTAGGACAATGTTTGCTGTGTGGAAAAGGCCAAAACGGTGTCTTTTACTAAATTTAATATGCAGAACCCACAGGTGTAACTTGAAATGTTGGTGCCCTGGATGGAGTGAGGGAGGGAGTGGGACTCCTCACACAGTGGTGAGGTGGTGCAGGCTGCTGATGCCTCAGTAAATGCTTCCTGAACACAGATTGCTTCTGTGGTGGTGGCAGCAATGGTGGGGACCCCCTTGGGGCTGCCAGTTTGGTGCTGCCTCTGAATTGGTACCTCTCTGGATTGATGTCCTGGTTGCACGTTCCATGTTAACATTAGTGGCAGAACCAAATGAAGCTACAGTCCACTACACTGTATTCACACATATGTTTGTTTTATTACAGGCTTTTCCACCCCCTGCTCTCATGCTGAACTAACCCAAGCAACGAGGGCAGTGCAGAACCAGAGAGAGACATGGCCACGCACAGCGTTGATTAAAGAAGGGGAGAAGGTTTTACCAGAAGTGCGTAGTGAGTTGTAGAGCAAATTTTGCTTGGATAGTTCCAAGGGTGTAGCAGTTGCTGTTATAACAAAAAGTTAATACTAATAGCTGAAATGAACTGAATCAAATCATTTAATGATACATAATATACTACAACTGCAACTGTTCCTTGTACTATGCTTTGTTTCAACACACATGGAAACCCATCTTTTACCCAGGTAGGGCCTGACTGGCGTTGTTTTCACCTGCAGCTACTGACACAAAAGAGAAGTGAATCCTCATTTTGCAGTGCTGTAAAGCGCTCTGCACTCAGTATTTGCTGAGGTGTATGTCAATGCCTGTGAAAGGCCCTGGGCCGTGGTTCACCTCTTGACCTCTAGAGGGCACCCTGATTTTACGCCAGCATCCTGCATGTTGTTTCAGCTCACCAGCAGCTCACCAACAGCTTGCTGTCTTCAATTTCATCAGGGTATGGATAGGCGTTCACTTGCAAACTTAAGAATTTATGGGAAATTCTCAGTGCTGTGAAAATATTTTGAGAGGTGAAGCATGCAGGTGTTGCCTGGGTAGAGAGCTATACTGGTCCCTCATAGGTCACATCTCCTGCCAGGGGGCAATACAAAGCTGCTCCTTGGGTCCCCCTATTGCCAGGGGAGCCAAATAATTGACAGCCTGCCATCACCTGTGCTGGGGAAGGCAGCAGGCTGTCAGTGAGCAGCTGGCAGCTGCTGAACAACTGCAATTGCCAAGGACAGCCCCCTGCCCTGCAGGGGCAGCTGGGGCAAAGAGAACTGTTCTCCTTTCCCCTGCCACCCCGAGCTTCCCTGTCACCCCTTGACCCGTCCCGGTGAGCTGCCCAAGAAGCAGTGGTAGTGGAGGATCCACAGGGCTCCCTGCAGCTTGACACAGGTTGTTCTATCAGGCAGCCAGCCTTTCTCCCTCCCTTCCTTCTCCTTGAAGTGGGGAGAGGGAGAGAGGAGGCCTATGGGATGCTGGAGGTCCTAGGGACCCCCATTGCATCATGTGTAACTGGACAGTGATCACATGTGACACAAGAAAACAGCAACATTGCCATTTAAAGAGCAAACAGTACGTGGCAGAATCACTAGGATTTTCCCACCACAAACTGCTTGAGCACCTGTGCACCTGTTATGTGTTTTTCCTTGCACAGTTGTAATGCCTGCCCATGCCCCCAGTCTTTAGGTGTGGTTGTTTTGCTGACTCTTATAATGAACAATCTTTGGCTTGAAAAGAAATAGGCAGCAAAGCAGTCAAGGGAAATATCTGTGGATGGTGATGATTGTAGTCCTGTGTAAATCCTGCTAAACTGCCCATGAGGAAATGGAGAAGCTACTATTCTAGCTCCCTTCCTGGACTGCAGATTGTCTCAGCCCAGGGACCAACCTTTAATGGTCAGTCTCACAATGGGACTGAGATGAGCTTGACTGTACTTAGGTTCCTTTTTTCAGAAGAAAGGGTCAATTTAATTCCCACTCTTTCTGGGATTACTGAGCCCATTCTTGATATGGACCAAATTCTTGGTGCACTAGAGGTTCTAGCAGTGATTACAACCTCCTCTCAGTAGCCAGAAACCAAATGAAATGGGAGAGGCTGGCTGGCTTTGTAGATAATGAAATATGGGCAGTGTTGGAATGACCCTGGCATGTTTCAGCTAGCAAAGGTTGTGGCATGAGCATAGGGATAAGATCAGTATGTTTCTGGCAGTACCAGCCAGGCTGGCTCTGCATTGAGCAATGCATTTAATTTGCCTGCTATTGTGCTTACACTGAGGAGGATCCTCCCTGTTGGGCAGGTCCTTGAAATTGTCATAGTTAGGAGTAATATTCACATAGTGTGGAGAAGCCCCCATCATAGGCCAGGACCTTGTGGTGCTAGTTGCTGTATAAACACAGAATGAAAGGATGGCCCATGTTCCAAGAAAGTGACAGGTTATATGGATCAAAAAAGCTTTCCTAAATCTCTTGGCACTAATACTGGTTTCTGGAAGATCTGACTGATGAATTAATTTACTCCAGACTTCCTCTGCATCGAGTCTAGACTTCATGTTCTCATAGCCCTTTTTAATCTATGTGGGCAATTTACCTGCAAGAAGTAGCTTGTAGCATTTCTCACTGTTGTAGATGCGGGATTAAATGATTAGTTAGTATACAGTTTCCATACAATGCAATATATACGAGTGCTTTATTCTCAAAGGGGGTAGTGTTCAGTTAAGGGGGTGTATTTTTAGATGTAGCCACTATAGGGCAGTAGTCCACCTACCATGACTGAAGTGCAATGCAATTTTAAACTGACAGGTGCTGGATGAAGGTGCTGGATGGTCTATCAGCTGCCTAGAGAAGGCACACCCTTACTGAACATGGTATGTGACTGCTTTCATCGGGGTATGAGTCAGTTGTCACAGTCACCCAACTCTCCTTGGGAGTTTGTACTTATTAACTTCAAAATAGCTACTTAGAAAATCTAAATGCTAAATAACTGTGTGTTGGTCCATAGCACACATGCAAAGTGTTGTTGGTTTAAAAAATAGCTGGTTTTATGTTATTAGATATGGTCATGAAAACAAACAGAGAGAATGTGAGAATAAAAAATACAGTATATTGCTCTTTAATAACACTAAAAATAGCTCCTCCTATGGAAAGCTTGCAGGCTGAGTACAGGAGTATGAGATGTTTGTGCCAATTATATACAGGGAGAGCAAAAGTCTTCTCAGACATTGAATCCCACACCCGGATTCAAGCTGGTCAGGAAGAGTTTGACAAAACTTCACTATATTATTATTATTATTGTTGTTGTCAACGTCGTCAAAAACATTGATTTGACAAAACCAGAACTTTTTGCAGGGAAGGTTCATGTTTGACAACATTCTCCACTCAAACAGTTTTTGAAAAATAACTGGTTGGTGTAAAAATGTCTTGTTTTGGAATGAAAAGAAAACTAGCTTTCTGGTTCAAAGTAAGTTTTTTGTTTAGAAATATAAACAAATTAGAAGGAATAAACCAAATAATTTTCTTTCAAATGTTCAGTTTCATACAATCATAGAAAAACAAGCCACAGAGAGGATTCAGGGGTCATCTAGCCACAGTCTAAGGATGGGTGGGTGGCTTACAAACCTTGGGTGCTGCCTAAGAAGAGGGGAGGCTGGAAGGGAGCTAAGGGGGCACCCACCCCACTATCTCCCCTGTCTCTCCCCCTGGCATGCTGCACCTTCTTGCACTAGCTTTGACCAGTGGCAGGAGAGAGCAGTGCAGCAGCAGCTATGGTGCAGAAGTGTGAGTGAATGTGGAGCATTCTGGGAAATACAGCTTCTGCTGCTGTGGCAGGGGGCTGATGCCTCCTTTTTTGCTGGTAAAAACTGGGATGACACTTCCTCCAGGGGCAGAGATCCCCTAGTGCAGGGGCGGGGAATTATTTCGGGCAGAGGGCTGCTTACCCAGTTCTGGCAGGCTGTCGAGGGCCGCATGGGTAGCCCCACCCCTTGGCAGGTGCCCCGTCCCCTGGTCACCATCTTGGGAACAATGTCCCAATGTCTTTGGTCCCAAGACATTGGTCCCATGTCCCTGGGCCAGCACCAGTGTGGCCCAAAGCGGGGCACAGGCTGGCAGGGGTCTGTGGAGCCAGGCTGGGCTGCACCAGCAGGCAGTGGGGGGAGCTGGCCTGGCTCCATAGAGCCCCTGCCAGCTGGGACCCTGCGATCCTGCCACCCCGCTCTGGGCCCTGTTCCCCCACCCACTCACTCCCAGTGCCCCCCAGCCCCGCAGTACAGGCAAGGGGCAGTGCACATCCCCGACCCCCTGCTCACGGGCAGAGAAGAAGCTGGTGCGGAGCACAGGGAAAAGCGGCCCCTTGCCTGCCCCATGCCCAGTGCCCCACTCTGCAGCCACTTGCAGCCTGCCTGTGCCTCATCCAGACAGCCCCGCATGGGCTGCAAACAACTGCAGCAGGGAGTGCTGGCCATGCAGTGGGGAAGGGCCACTTTCCTCTGCACTGGGAAGGAGCCTGGGGAAAAGCTGAGCGCGGGGGAGGAAGCGCCCCCACCCTGTGGCCAGTGCTTCCTGCTGCAGCCACTCACAGCCCATGCGGGCTGTCTAAAGCAGGCACAGGCAGTCCCAGGTGAGCTGCAAGCAGCTGCAGCATGGGGCATGGGACGAGAGAGGGGCTGCTTTTCCCTGGGCCACTTTTCCCCAGGCTCCTTCCCTGCTTGGGGTCCTCCCCTTGCCTTTCCCCCCTCCTTCCCCCTTACCTGAGGTTCCGGCACAGTGCAGCCCCATGGTCCCAGGCCAGAAGCCCCCACTGGGGTTTCTGGCTAGGGGGGCGGGGCTGGGCGAGCCCTGCTGTTGTGGGAGCCCGCCAGGCTTCCCCTGGGTCCTGTCATTTTTGACAGGAGCCAAGGGCAGAGAATTACCCCATCCTAATTAATAAACTAGGCGACTGTGGCATAGATGCCTACACAGTCAGATGGATTGCAGATTGGCTGAAGGGTCGCACTCAGAGGGTGGTGGTGGATGGATCATACTCGACTTGGGGGGAGGTGGGTAGTGGAGTCCCCCAGGGCTCGGTCCTGGGGCCTGCGCTGTTCAATTTCTTCATCAGCGATCTTGATGTTGGGGTGGAAAGCAACCTGTTTAAATTCGCTGATGACACCAAAATTTGGGGGGAGGTGAGCACGCTAGCAGGGAGAGAGAGATTGCAGAAGGATCTGGATAGGTTACAGGGATGGGCAAACAGGAACAGGATGTGTTTCAATACGGACAAGTGCAGGGTGCTGCACTTGGGTAGAAGGAACCAGCAGCACACTTATAAGATGGGGAGCTCCCTACTTGAGAGCACGGAGGCGGAAAGGGATCTTGGTGTCATTATTGACTCCAAGATGAACATGGGCCGACAATGCGAGGTCATGGTTGGCAGGGCTAACCGGACCTTGTCGTGCATCCACAGGTGCATCTCGAGTAGAGCCAGGGAGGTGATCCTCCCCCTCTATGCGACGCTGGTCAGGCCGCAGCTGGAGTATTGTGTCCAGTTCTGTGCGCCCCATTTCAGGAGGGATGTGGACAACATGGAGAGGGTCCAGAGGAGGGCCACCCGCATGATCCGGGGACAACAGGGCAGACCCTACAGTGAGAGACTGCGGGACCTGAACCTATTCAGCCTCCACAAGAGAAGGCTGAGGGGGGACCTGGTGACCGTCTATAAACTCACTAGGGGGAACCAGAAGGGTTTGGGGGAGACGCTGTTTCCCCTAGCCCCCGCTGGCATAACAAGGAGTAATGGGCACAAGTTGATGGAGAGGAGGTACAGATTGGACATCCGAAAAAACTACTTCACAGTTAGGGCGGCTAGGAGCTGGAACCAACTTCCAAGGGAGGTGGTGCTGGCCCCTACCCTGGGGATCTTTAAGAAGAGGCTGGATACCTACCTGGCTGGACTCATTTGAGTCCCGTTTTTGTTTTTAGGGTGAGTGGTTTTGTTTGTGTTTTTGGGTTGTTCTCCCGCCCTGGCGGGGGGTCGGGCTAGAAGATCTATTAGGTCCCTTCCGACCCTAAAACTATGAAAGCATCATGCATCACTTCCACTGCTCTGCTGTGCCAGCTGTCTCAGGAGCTGGAGTTGCAGCTGCTATAGGGAAGGGACAGGGAGGAGGGGAGAGAGGAGAATGGGGCCCCCCCAGGTCACAGTTATGCCTCTATTATCTAGTCCAACCTCTGGCTGGAGACGGGATCTTTCCTGTTTAAACCCTTTCTTCTAAGTGTTTGTTTAGCCTAGGGGCCCACAACCTGTGGCATGCATGCCACAAGTGGCATGGCCAGCCTCTGTGTGTAGCACATGGTAGATCAGGGAGGGATAGGCAGCACAGGGAAGATAGGGCAAAGAACAAAAAGAAGAGCAGCAGATTCATCAGGGAACACAAGGCATGGAGTAGAAAACAAAGCAGCAGATCAGGTAGAGGAAGGGCATTGGAGTTGCACTTAGGGAGGGTGCAGGGCTTTATTTGTGGCATGCCTGCCAAAAAGGGTGGCTCTCACTAGTCTATCGTATGCTTAGAAACTTCTAGTGATGGGGGTTCTGGCAGTTTGCTAGGATGCAACCATGTTTGAGATCTGGGGCTTTTTTTATCTTCATTCAGAACAAGGACTTTTTTTTTAAATCTCCAAAAATCTAGTGGAATGAGAAACGTGTTTCATGCCAGCTCTCATCAGGAGGTTGTTGGTGAAATGAGGAACAGCCCATTTCCTCAGAGTGAGAATAATTTCCCATCTGCAGCACTTTCCACACTTGGGGGATCACAATGCATTGTTACTACTGAGAAATGTTGTTGTCAGGGAACAACAGTTGCTAATAAAAGCACTTGACTTTACTGCATTACAGGAGCTGGTCTGTAATGTATAATTAAAACATGAATCATAACCTTCAAGTTGATGTGTCACTGTTTTATCAGTGTAAGAACATGAGTCATTTGTACTTCCCTGGCAAAGAATCCCAGCAAGTGTAAGCAGGGGGAGAAAAAGGTCCTATTCACGAGCAGCAGGTGAGGGACTCCAGTCATTCTCACTCGTATATATTCAGCCAAAGTGCCTCAGCTGTTCATCCTGAAATACAGCACTCAGCAAAGGGAGAGTATGGCAGAGCTGGCTTGAGCTCCCTGGCAGAGCTACTTCCCACACAGCTCTCCGATGGCACCACACTTCTTGTCCATCATACCTGCTAGTCTGGTCCTCAGCCCCTAAAACATGCAGTCTATTCAGCTGCAACACTCTCTGTGATTACAGCCCTGGGTTTGACTCACTAAAGAACTTGAACGTGACAAATAGCTCACTCTTTTTAATTGTGTGTGTGTGTGTATGTGTGAGGATGTGTCTACACGAGATGTGATAATGTGCAGGGGGATGCCAACCGCCAGCTCTCAACACCCTTCTGGTCCTGGTGGCCATAGCCATGTCCACCACTGCCCAGCCCCCACCCGTGGCCCTGCAACTGGCCCCCACCCAGCCCTGGGAGGAGGTCTTCCAGCACCTCCTGGCTGTTGCAGCCCCTGGCCCAGCCCCCACCCCAGGTCCCCTGCCACCTACTTGGACCCAGCCCCACCACTTGCCCCAAGGCCACATGTCTGAACACCTGGAGGTGCCAGATGTGGTCCTGCAAGGATATGCTGGCTCTGGACTGAGGCAGGCCAAAAGGGAGCCACCAGCCACTGAGGAGTGCTGTCCAGCATCACCTGCGGATGAGCCCACTGCCCACCGTAGTCACTCTGGCCCCCAGACCTATGCAGAAACTGGTCAAGGCTGGAGTTCTGGGTGCCTGCCCCCATGCTCTGCACTCTAGGCACCCCATTCCTGTTCCACTCTGGGACTCAGACAGAGACTGAGACTGTTGTAAATAGTTTCACTTTGGGAAGAGGGTTTTTTACTGTTGGTGGGTGGGGAGGGTGGTGGAGAGGCTCTGTGTGTTGAGGGAGGTGGGGCTCTGTGTTGAGGAGGGAAGGGGGAGGGATGGAGTGCGGGTTGTAAGGGCAATAAAGGTATTTGGTTCACCCATGTGCAAGTCCAGAGAGTGGTTCTGGTTGTGGGTGGTGGGGCAGTCAGGTTGGAGTGGAGGAGCGGGTTGGGCAGGGCATCCTGCAGCTGGTGCCCTGGACTCTGCTGGCATGTCTGAGGCTGTCATGGAGCCTGTGCTGGGGGGGCCCTGATGAGGCCAGCAGGGACAGTACCATAGCCAACAGCAGCATGGGACATTGGTCTTTGCTGGTAGGGGCTGGGCTGGAGCAGTGGTGCACTGGATGCCATGGGCAGGGGCAGGGGATGGAGCAGCCTTGGCACGGGGAGGCTGGGTGGCCAAGGAGGGAGCTGGCACGTGCTGCTCCTGTGCTGAGCATGCAGCTCCTGGGCAGGGAAGGAGCTGGCCAGGGATTAGAGCTTCCAAGATGGCTGCCAGGTGCTGGCAGCTGGCTCTAGCTTCAACATGGCTTCCAAGTGCTGACAGCTATGTGGCCAGAGGCTAGAACTTCCTCCGATGGCCACAGGGGCACCGTGTCTACACGTACTATGATGCTCCCCAGTAAAGCACCACCGTCTTCATGTGTGGTGCTATTAAGTCAGAGTAAATTAATTAACTTGTCTGTAGAATAGCACTACCTGTCACAAGTACTATCCTATGGCAGAGTTACTTAGTGTGCCACAACGCACGTGTCAACAGTGACCAGGGCTGGCTGGGGCATGAGGGTGCTAGTGTGGGGGCTGCCTACTGGCTAGCCCTGCACTATAGCACCCTTATGCCCCAGGCAACCCCTCTGCAGCATGTTAAGCTGAGCCAGAGAAGCTCTGGGCTGGCAGGCTGATCCTCTAGGCCATCTGCCAGCCAGGGTTGTGCTGCTGCACCTCAGTGAGCTGTGGTCTCAGGTTCCAGTGTATAAATACTGCTCTTGGGAGCAATAAACTTTGGCACAAACTGTGCTGGAGCTTATTCAGTCACACTTCTTGCATGTGTGGATGTGCCCAGTGTATATGTTTTCATTATCTATATAAAAAGTCTAATATTTTTTATGCTATTAGGCTCATAGCTTTGATGTTATGTTGTGGTTGGAAGTTCTTCAGGTTATTTAGGCACCGTGTGAAGGAAAAAAAAAAGCTTTCATTATTCAGGAATTTATATATGTTACCTTTGGTACAATTGTAAGCACCATTGCAACCTCCATGGAGTTTCTGAAATGGTAAATGCCAAATTTACTGTCTATTATTGATGAAAACCAACACCTTTAACTACACATGAAAATTAACTAGCAGCCAGTGCAGTGGAGGCCATGTGTCATTTACTTCTTGCAAGATACACTCATTAATAATAAAGAAGCTTATGAGACTATTAAATCATTTAATAATTTGCTTCTCAGCCTATATCCTTCTCAGCCTATGTAAACCATAGCAATTCTAGTCATCATGAGAGTGGCTTAGAAATCATGAGGTTTAAAGAATAAGAATGGATATCATTTTACTTTTGTCTTCTGATTTTTTTTTTTTAGAAGCCCTTTTTTTCTACATATTCAAGCCTCTCTCTACTACCACAAGGGCTAGAAACTTACCTTTTATAAAAAAACAAAAGCTGAGATTCTTTTGACTTCTCTTGACTCCAGCAAGTAGCCTTAAGAAAATAAAACTCATGAAAAAAATCGCAAGATTTGGTAACATAACCTCTTCTTAGCTATAAGTCACCAAGATGTGATTTTGTTTTTAATTTCATTGGATATGAACACAAAAACTAATTTTCTGACAGTTAAGCTGGCTTAATTTTTTTAAAGCCAATTTAACTGTTGGAGAGTATACATGCTTGTGGAGCAGAGTCGGCTTAAATACGGTACAAGATAATACAACTGTAAGTGTATTATCTTGGGTCATATTAGTTAAGTTGACTTAGCTCATAAGATGGCTGCCACCATGTCAAGGAGCTGTACGTGTGTGTGCTCTGACATAGCTTAATTTAAGTTGGCATAGTTAAATTGGCTTAGTTAAATCACCTTATTTTAAGTCAGCTTAGTATGTGTGTAGGCACCCTTTTTTTTAAATAAAAGGGGAAAAATGTGAGAACAACTGTGGTTAATAAAGGGAACCTTTAAACCAGGGACAAGAATGTACTTGGGTGGAACCCATAGGCAGAGACTCAGCAGTCCTTACTAAAATTTTAGTAGGGTCAGAAATTTCTGACTAGGCTCAGAAATAATTTTTCATATCTTTTCCTTTCAAATCTGAGCAAAGGCAGCAGCCCTTAGGGAAGACTACGCCGTGGCCAAGTTTTGAAATACAACCGGTTTTCTTGTAGCCTTGTTTAAAAGTTATGGCTGCTTGCAGACATGGAAAAAAAATTCTGCTTTACTTTAAATTTGGTGTGCTCCCACGCTGAGCCCAGCACATGCCCAGAAGAGGCAGTGTGTTAGTTGCACCCGGCTTTCCCAATGTTTGTATAGATTGGGTGCTTTAGTGAGGCTTTATGAGTGCTGTTATCTAATAATTGATTGAATCCACTATTAGATAAAAGCACCAAAAAGGCCCGCTGAATTGCCCAATCTATACAGACGCTATGGAACAGGGTCAAATTAAAGTGCTTCTGCTTCCAGTAAAGTGGGTATTTTTCCCCTCCCGTCAGTCAGTGCCCTATATCTTGTTTATTTGTCTTTTTTAACAATAGGAAAAAAGTTGTAATTTTAATCACCCATCAATCTAAAAATGCTTCAAGGGATTTCTTACAACTTTTTGAGAGGGAGGGAGCGGGGAAGAAGTTACACAAGCAGAAGCCAAGAGTGAAAAATTAGGACTCAAAAGTAAACGCCTCAGAAAGTTGCCATAGGAACTGTTTGGGGTAACTGTAATTTCCACTGTGAGATTAGGATATAAGAATCAATGAAATTTTATTAGAGTTTTTTGAATATTTTTAGCTTGTCTGATGCATTCTGTGTGCATTGCGTACACATTTGAATGCATAAATGTTAAGTAACAGTCTTATTTCTGGAATTAACTATAAATGTATTCTGCTAAAGTCTGTGGGATCTTTTAGCATGGAAGATAGTATTGCTCTGAATATAAGACATTCTTGCTTTCCTGTTTGTCAACTATGCCCACATTAGCATGTTGAATCTCCATTCTTTTAACTGCTGTGTTTTGTTAGGATGAGCCAGCATAGAGGATGCACTGGGAAAGGAAGAGTTATCATGCAATGAATGGAAAGTATTTAAATTATGGAAAGCTTACCATTTTAGGGCTTTGAATATTTAAGAACTTGAAATAAAAAACAAGGGAAGGAAACAAAAACAAAGCAGAAAGGTCAGCTTGTTAGAATCATAACATTGCCAGGATCTCTCCACACTTGAGAATAAGAGTAGATTTGAAATCTGGGGAACACCAGAGGAAACCTTAATGATTTCCCTTTTCCATCTCCTGCAGTTCAGCTCACAATCCCTCTGATAGTTTTCTTTTTTCTTGTTTCAAGCTGGATTTACAAGGGACGGTACAGGTCAGGATGGAGATGCTGATGGAGATGCTGGAAGGTATTATGTCTGGTTATAAACAGCAACATCAATCCATCATTTCATAAAGCATTGAATGTCACAATATACAGATCCTATCAGGTGGTTCAGTTGGTTCCTCCTGAGCTTTTTGCAACACAGATTACAGGAAGATGCTCCCCACGCCAAGGTTCTCACACAGTACACAATAGACAATTCTCTTGTGGCTACTGCAGCCCTTTTCATTGACATTTATTTATTCACCAATGGTCATAAATAAAAACTATTGTGTTAGTGAATTCTAAATTGCCCTGAGCAAAATAAAATTAAATGCATTATTATTTAGGATTACCTTCTTTTTCAGGGCAAATACAACCTTACAAAGCTATTTTCCGTGATAAATCATTGCAGAAAAGATTGTCACTATAGAAGAGTGTGAGAAGAAATGAACAGAATTTGATATTATGGTAGACTCTGAAAAACGTAGTTTCTTTAGAAACAGCTAATTTACATTACCTATATCCTGGGTGTTTTTTATAGGATGTTGGAGTACTTGCTACAAATGTTAACTTTCCACTATAATCAGCTCTGTGAGATAGGACAGTAAATTTTTTGATCATGATTTCATAAAGTATTATGGAATCAGATGGGAATAAACAGTAGGAGCAGTTAAATAGCAGGGTGGAATAAATATACAGATAGAAGATAGAACTGGAGAATGGTTTGAGTTACAATTTTTTTACATGAGGTATGTAGAGTTTTTAAGGACCTACATTCCACTCGTTAGATAAACCCCAGTCTGAAGAGCTATTGAAAAAAATGGATATTAATTCTCCTCTCCCCACCCCCTTTTTTTTTCTTTTATGGTTTGAAAGCTTGGGCTAAAAGTAAATTTCCTGTGAGGTTTCTGATAGGCATTTAAACTGGTGTGAATATAAATCTTCCCTCTGCACCTGAAAACATTGGGTTATTTTTCCATTTTAGGCAGCATGAAGGGAGAGTGTAAACACAAGTGGGGGCATAGCCAACATTGAAGGGATGTATTATGCAAAGTAGGTTCAAGCATGTGCAACACACACCTTTTTTAGGAAAAGCTTTGCTTAAAATGGAGCAGCTCTTAGTTTAATGGTGGTGCATCAGGGTCCCAAATGCTGGTTTGTTCCTCATTAAGCCTGCAGAGGTATACAACAATTTTCCCTGATTCACTTGGCTACCTCTGGCTCCTTTAGTCTGCATATGAGTTTGTATTCTTGCTCTGGCCTATTAGTAGGGTGACCATACATCCCAGATTGACTGGGACAGTCCTGGATTTCTGAGGCTGGTCCTGGATGGATGGTGAAAATTAAAATGAGTGCCCTAGGTGCAGGGTGTGGGGAGGGGAGGCAGAGTGACAGGATCTGTGAAATAGGAAGCCTTAGCATACAGCAAAATTGTCCTAATAGGGTACCTTGATTAGTGGAATGACTATTAAAAAGGGAGTTGTTAACACCTATGAAGAAAACAATAGGTAATGGGTCATTAAGGGGTCACTGAATCCTTAGGTTCCTAAGTAGTAATGCCAATGGTATCCCGCCCCTGCCTCTGCCTGTAGCAGCAGGGGGAGAGGAGGTGGGTTGGGGCAGCATCCTGGGCCATGTGTAGACAAAATGAAGGGCATGTGTACATGACACTTTAAAGCGGGTTAAATGCTTTTGCACCACTTTAATGGTGTTGGTGTTTGCATGTTTCGGTGGCGTATTGCACAGTAATTCCAGCCACTGTAGTAAATTCGGCAGTGTAATGCACCTTAAATGACTTGGCGCACAGCAAACTATAACTCCTCTGAGGAGTTTTAATTTGCTACCCTACAGCCCTGGAGTGAAGCGCTGGGCTCCGTGCAGCTCAGGGCTCTGCAGGAAGCCCCTGCAGGCAGCCTGGCAGCAGCCGAGGAAGGCAGGATATACCCAAGGAAAAAAAAAGTGGCGAGCCTGATCTTTTTTTTTTTTTCCCCCTTGGAGCTTGCCTGCCTGCCTGAGCTGCGTGGGGGCCTGGTGCTTCCCTCTGTGGCTGTGGTGCCTCCAGGACTGCCTGAGCCAGGTGCCTGTGGGTGGGTGCTGCTGCTGCCGCGGAGGGAAGCACCAGCTGCAGCCCAGGGACCTCTCCACCCACCGGCTGCTCACCCTCCCCTTCCCACTGCTGGAGAGGCAGGGGAGTTTGGGTCTGTGCATGACACAGGGGCTTAAAAGGCCCTAAATTGCAGTGGTGTTTTTAAAAACCCACCCCTTCAGTTTAGGGCCCCTGATTTGTCTACACACACCCCTGGATTTCATTTTGTCCCATATGGTCATCCTACCTATTAGGCGCTACATAAGTAGAAAATGCGCTGAGGTTTCCTTTACGCTTATTCCACTCCTTGTCCTGGAGGATGTCAGATGACTCACTTATTATGGATACATTTGTGGCTAATGCAAAGAGAAATACATCCCCCACTGTGATGTTTCCAGCCTAAGTATCACACACAGTTACACAATGAGCTAGGTACTATACACATGTCCACATTGCTTTTTAGCTGCAACTCCTTGACTTTAGACCTCTGATTTTCATTTCTACCCTTGGTAAATTGAATTACTCTGGGAGTAAGGAACACCATCTGTACACTCCACCTCCAGCATTGAACCTAGCAAATCTATTTAGTATGATACTTTCTCTTGGAATACTGACACTAAACATCATTTTTATATTTACCTTATTCTTTAGTGGAAGATTAGATGTGATTTTTCCAAGCATTTATGAAGGATCATTATGACATTGGACTCATCATCTGTAACCTTCCCATGTAAAAGAGCAAATCATTGCAAAGGTAGAAAAATTTGGAGAGCAAGAAAAATCACACAACGTGTATTTCACAAAAATATAAGTTGCTAGAACAAAGTTTATTACAATGTCTAAAATGTAACACAGGCTACTGCTTTTAATTCTTTTAAAATTAGCTCTTCCTTTCAGATTATTTACAGTGCGAGCCATTCATTGTGTGTGTGTTATTTAAAGGGATGCAATGAATCTAATTATTTGAATCTCTTGCATATTTACCTGGTACCATCCACTCCCATTATTCAATATCAAATACTATTATTAAATAATAACACAGGGTATAACTATTTTATAGTAAAAAATATATATTTTTTAATTAGTATTATTAAGTATATTCTAATAATTAAATCAATGGAAGACTTAAAGCAAATCTTTTAAAGGAGCATTTTGTGTAGACATTAGGGGTGTGCAAAGCGGGCCCTATTCGATTAGGATTCAGATTTGGCCCGAATCAGGGACAGTGATTTGAAATAGTACTTCCGGTCCACTTCTGGGTCTGCTGGGGAGTGCACTGGAAGGCACCCCTGTGCCTGCCCGGCTGGGCAATTGGCCGCAGGGGGATCCCAGGTACACCCCCCAGACCCAGGAGGCACCAGTCGCTGACCTGGTGGGGTATGGGGGGGCCTCCCACTTCTAGTCCACTTCCGGGTCTACTGCCAAGTGCGCTGGGGAGCCCCCCACGCTTCTGCGGGATGCTTCATGTGCTCCAGCATCACAGAATTCATGAGCCACCTGCTACCTAGAAGTATGTAGAAAATACATTTAAAGCTGTGTCTATGTCTGAATTTCCAAATCTTTCTGAATCTCTCCAAATTGATTCGGAGGCTTCTGATTCAGAGAGATTAAAGGGTCTCCTGATTCAGTTTGGATTCAGAGATTCAGCCACCGACTCTCCACCGAATGGAATCGAAGCTTTGCACAGCCCTAGTAGACATCACAGGATAGGAAGCTAGGGAGCAATATGGACCAAAGTAGATGAAATTCTCACGGGCTCCTGTTACTTTGTGACATTTTCTGCCACTTTATGTTATTAACATTTTTCAAACCCTTGTAAAAATTATACTTGGGACTGCTACAGATCCCTCTGTATGGCTGGGAAAAAACTTTCACTCCCCTCTCTTTCCTGAGGCCATCAAAAACCCCCCATGAAGATCAAGGAGGCCTTTAATTTCCAAGATGGAAGCCTCTGCAGTGAGATCTGTGAGGAAGACAGAGGGATTGGCTTCTCTGATGCAGGGCGTAGCTAGAGAGATTTTAAGCATTAAAAATACAGTGTATAAGATGCAGTGAATAAGGAATTTGGACACCCTGGTGAAGAGAATTCAGGAAGTGGAGGACAACGTTCCTTCCTGTGAGGATGGAGACTGTGGAAATGGCTAGGTAGACAGGCTTTCACATCAAGGAGCTGCAGGTTCTGAGAGACAAATCACTGGGCTTGGAAGAACGATCCAGGAGATAAAATATCTGCATTGTTGGAGTACCTGAGAGGTCTGAAAAAGAAAAAAACCCCACATATCAGCTTGTTAAAATGTTCTTGAAACACTCATTTGGAGATAGAGAAAGCTCACAGGTCTTACTGGAGGAAGCTTGGTTTGGGAGAAAAACCGAATGCCTTCATACCAGGGGAAAAAGAGCCTTCAAAGCTGTCAAAGAAGTAGGAAAATTGACATGGGGTGAGCCTGGCATTTGTATAATGTTGTTCCCTGATCTCCCTCAGCAGGTGTCTGAGAAGCAGGCTATAAAACTAAAGGTCAGACACAAGCTCCCAGGTACTTTTTGAGGTATCCTGCCTATTTGACTCTGATTCACTATGGAAAAACCTACACTTTTTCTGACTCTAAGATCGTAGACATTTTTATCACACTGATACCATCTGGAGAAGGTGAACATATGGAATGATCTGAGTGCTAAAAAAAAGATATATCAAAGAAAACAAAGCAAAAAGTGAGGGGTTTTAGATTTTTGGACAGTGTTGTCAACAAGCGGCCTTATTATTTTTTTGGTTAAATGTCTTTGTCTTCATTACTGAAGAGTGGTGGAGAGCTTTTGGTTATATCTGGCCACACCTTCCAATTTGGTGTTAGTATTTCTTCTATTTTATATTTATTCTGTTTTTCTTTTTTCCTTTCTTTTCTTGTGCAGACAGGAACAGGAGTCCCAAGGGGGGATCCCAGGATGACGGGCTATGCGACAACACTCCCAATTGCACCCTGAATGAGGGATGCTAGGGGCAAAGGGGTTCTGGGACAGAAGCTATGATGCATGGGAACCACTGATCCATGGTCCGAGGGGGCAGGAAGGCATCTAACGAGGCCCACTCTGGGGAGCTGCAGTAGGTACTTGGAGTAGCTCCAGGCTGCCTGAGACCTGATGCTAGTGCCATCAGGGAAACCACCCCTCTTCTAGGCCCAATTTGCTACCCCCAAACATTGGTGGTCACCCCATAGGCCCTAGCTCCCCAAGCAGTTCCAGGCCAGTCCCAAAGGGGCACAGGAGCACTCAGAATATGGGGAGGAAAGCACGGCCCACCAGCCTGGTGGGCCAGACAGTTCCTGGGGCAGCTTCTGGTAACAGAGTTCGCTTGCCCCAGCTCATCCACCCACCAGCTGGGAGGCCCAAGGGCAGTGGCGCACCGCGGGTCTCTGGGGCCCCGGGGTCAAAACCTGCATTTGCGCCCCCACCCGGGGACGATCCAAGCAGGGTGCGGAGCCCCCTCTTTCACTGCACAGCACTTCCACGGGGAAATTGATACCACGGCACACCGGATGCTGGGGGAGGGATGGCGGCTGGAATTTCTGGCCGTAACAGGTGAACAAATGCTCAACCTGCTGGGCAGGTGGGCCACACATCAAATGTAGAAGTCGCCATGGCCTCTTGGGCCAGCTGGTGCCCCACCCCAGGCCAGTGCCTGTGGGCTATGGCCCCCTCCTAGCCCCCACACCCCATCGCTATGCTACTGCCCAGGTGGGAGCTCTTTTGCTGTCTGTGGCCCCACTCATGACCCAGATCACACTGTGAGGGAGCAACGTAGCTTTGTCAGGAATAGGCAGCCCCAGGCTTGGGCCACTTGCCTAACATGAACCCCGGGCATTGGCAAGGGCTACAGGTCCAAGGTCCTCAAAGGGGAGACATGGCCCTAGGGGCTAAGGGGCTAGGGATCCCTGTCGCATTCCTCCTGACCCCAAACCCCCTTCACTTCCTCTGTCCTGACTGCCCCTTCCAAGTGCTCTTGCCTGTTTCTCAACTCCACCAGCCACCTCTAATGGTTTGCTGTTTTGTGTTAATTGGGAGGAGGCACCAAGCTGAGACATGGCCAATGTTCAACAGGTTTTCTTCATTAAACACAGGAAAAAATTGGTAACTGCAATATTTTAAACAGTGGCATATCTCTTCCTTGCACCCTTCCTCTTCCTCTGCACCCCAGTGTGTGCCCCTTGGGGGTGGGGAGTCAGGGAGGGAGAGGGAAAGGGGAACAGTGTCTGGGCAGCCTGGGTTGTGGGCAGTGCTGTCTGTGAGGTGGGGCCAAAGGAGTCTAGGGCAGGAGACCCATGGCCTGGTACCGGGGCATGGGCACTCGAAGCCTTTGGGCCCTACTCGTCCAGGGAGGGCTCCTGGTCTATGCAGGTAAGGAGCTAGTTGGTTGGGGCTTTGTAGATCTGTTGCTGTGGTGTGGGGCTGGGGCCACCAACATCAGTGGGAGGCTCACCCTCTCCCCCAGTCCCTGCATTGCATGTGCTCACGGTGCCAAGCCTGGTCCATAGTTGAAGTGCTCCTTCTGGCAGTCCAGTTATCCCCCATAGGGCCTCATGAGCCAGGGCAGGATGGGATAGGCTGGGCCCCTGATGAGGACTTGGGGGCAATGATGCTGATGATGAAATCGGGGACCCCAAGAGTGTAGTGCCCAGTCTCCATCAGCCTGGGGAATGGGGAGTTGCGCAAGACATGGGCATCATCTTCGTTGGCCATGTGAAAGCTGGTGGCCCAGTCATGCCCTGCCCCAGATGCCTGTGTTGTGTGTGTGTGTGTGTGCATGTGTGTGCGCACGCGCTCCTTAGATGCCTGGATTGTGTGTGTGCGCGCACCCTGAACACCTGGGTTCTATGTGTGTGTGTGTGTGTGTGTGTGTGTGTGTGTGTGTGTGGCCTGGATCCATTATATATATGATATAAACTATGTATACATCTGTCACAAATAGATCCAGGCCCCCCACATATATATTTCTCCTTTTTGTATTGCATCTAAAATCAGTACTACTAATAAAGAAACTACAAGATAGTTTCACAAACATGGGTGCATGTTTTTACAGCAATCATTTGTGGGTGTAGATAATTGCAGATGCAATTATTGGCCATTTGGTAAATGGTCATTAGGCTAAGTACATGATTTCCAAGTATAACTTGGTGCTTAGTCATCTATAGAACTTACACAATGTCCACTGACCACTGGAGGAGTAAAATATTCCAGGTGAAAACACAGAGGCTTTGCTAAAATTTGGTCTTACAGATGTCACACTAGGAGCTGAAAAGCTCATTTTAGGTGACAGGAAGTGACAGTCACTTATTTTGGTGTACTGACTACCACAGCACAATTGAGGGATTCAGCAATGACTTTTTGCTGTGTAAAAAGTGCCTTGAGTTTAAGGTGACTGATATAAAGCTGTTTTCATACAGCCCTTCAAAAACACAAAAAGTCTTGGTAACAAGTTTGTAAGCCCTATCACCTGAGTGATTCGAATATACAGATACTTGCTAATAGAATTATAATGTTTATGTATGAACCAGATTACTATAACGAGTTTATGAATAACATAATGTAGGATTTTTTTTTAAATTATTTTAAATTCTAATCTTTTTAGATAGTGCAAAATTCCCAGGTCCTCCCTTATGGAAAAGAGCTACAGAACTTCTGTAGTTGGCTTGAACCAATTTATAGAATTCACTGCTCTGACCTATTTCTGGTAGATTACTGTAGAGAACAGTTTAAACAGTCTGTGGAGGGAATCTCATTCACTACCAAACATCATGGTAGCATAAAAACATTGTGACCTGTTGTGGTCTTTCTGAGTTCTTTGCAAGAGAAGAATTACTCTATTACCATATTTATTTGAATACCATATTTATTTGAGTTTTCCCCTCAATCAGCATGGAGAGGAAAGCCCCTTATCTTCTATTCACACAAAAGGAAACCTCATTAAATATATTGTCTATTATTAAACTACATCAAAAAGCAGCATGAGAATCTGATGGTGTTCAATGCCGATAAATGCAAGGTTCTCCACCTTGGGAAGAAAAACCCGCAGCATCCTTATAGGCTCGGCAGTGCTATGTTGGCTAACACTATGCAAGAAAGAGACTTGGGGGTCATCATTGACCACAAGATGAACATGAGCCTGCAGTGCAATGCTGCGGCTAGTAAAGCGACCAAAACGCTGGCTTGCATCCATAGATGCTTCTCAAGCAAATCCCGGGACGTCATTCTCCCCTTGTACTCGGCCTTAGTGAGGCCGCAGCTGGAGTACTGTGTCCAGTTTTGGGCTCCACAATTCGAAAAGGATGTGGAGAAGCTTGAGAGAGTCCAGAGAAGAGCCACGCGCATGATCAGAGGTCAGGGAAGCAGACCCTACGATGACAGGCTGAGCCATGGGGCTCTTTAACCTGGAAAAGCGCAGGCTCAGGGGTGATCTGATGGCCACCTATAAGTTTATCAGGGGTGACCACCAGTATCTGGGGGAACGTTTGTTCACCAGAGCGCCCCAAGGGATGACGACTAGGTCAAATGGTCATAAACTACTACAAGACCGTTTCAGGCTGGACATAAGGAAGAACTTCTTTACTGTCCGAGGATCCTATGAACCCGGCTGACTTCCTGCCCTTTGGGCAGGGGGCTGGACTCGATGATCTTCCGAGGTCCCTTCCAGCCCTGATGTCTATGAAATCTATGAAATCTATGAAATGTGCTTATTAATGCAAAACAACTATGAAGTTAATTCAATGCAGCGAACATTGAGCATGACTATAAAAAAGCAGGGTGGTGCAGGGTGGTGCACAAATATACTGATGGGTACCTTTTTTTTGGCCCTTATAAAAAGCAGGTAGGTGTTTTTCCCACAGAGAACTGGCACTGGGCCTGGAGGTACTGCAGTGCCAGTCTGGCACTGGGAGAACCAGAACCATCCCTGACACCTTTGATCTTAGCCAAAAGGCCAAGATGCTGGTAAGAACCTACCACAAGTACAAATTAGTACAGCCCATCTGAACAAGATGCACGGTAGTGCCCATTGTGCTCAGTCCCCCTCAGCATTGACTCTTTTCAAGTCACAGTGAACCACTACATTGAATACATTTTGACTTCTTCACTCCTACAGCTGAGCTGTCCTTTTCTTTACCGTTTCCAATTATTCCTGTGTCTTCACCAGCCTTGAATGTCTGGCAAACATCACCACATGTGGTGCCAGGCAGTTCACCCACATCCCTCTGTCACCCCCTCTCTCAGCCTGTCACATGATTAAGATGGCCCCATCCTCCATGAGTTGGAGCCAGACTAGGTTTTCCTGTGCCTCTTCTGCATATACATTTTTGGGAGATCCCAGGACTCCTGATAAGAACACCTGGTTCCTACCATGAGTTGGGGGTTAATTAGCACATAGCTCCTTTGTGGGGGAATCCAGAGTACACACACATACTGAACAACGCTGAGCTTTGGGGTCACTATGGCTTGAAACGATGACTTCCTACACAACATGGACTGCAGAATTCAACTGGATAATTCCCGTAACAAGTTCATCATTGTGTTGGCTCATCATTGTGTTGGCCTACTTTTAGAAGCCATTCCATTTAAAATGAAAGAGGCCAAGTGAGGGAAAAGCCATTACATTCTTGACAGATAATTTCTCTTCTCTTTCCTCCCTCTCTCATTTTAGAACTTGCTTCCTTCCTTCATTTGTGAAACCTGAACTTTATTAACCTTCAGGGCATGCTGAAAATTACATTTTTTTCTGCCCTGTAAAGTGACGGAAGATGGTTAATACAGTAGTGGAAGTAGTGGAAGAGAGATCCAACCAGAGCCCGTTTCATGAGAGGTTTATTAATTTTTGCTGCATTTGCTAATTCTTGCAGTCATATTGTGATTTATCTAGTAAATGACAGAATATGTTTACTGTAAAGCAGTATAGTGTGAGGCTGTGTGCATGTGTGTGTGTGTGTGTAAATATGATGATTTAGAACAGCAGTTGATGGTGGTGGGGCAGAATAACCCTTTATAGGCATAGCTCCTTGCTACCAATGACCTCAGCTGCAGCATGACATGGGCAAGCCATTGCCAAGCATGGTGAAAGCAAGCAACTCTGCAGGTTGGATGCAATGGTTCTGTAAACCAGATGTGGACTGTGGGCCATAGGTCACTGATCCCTGATTTGGAGCATCCTGAAAAACACAGTTTTGTCAATTACCCCTAGATCACAAAGCGTAGGAAGCCACAAATAGAAAAGATGTTGTGAAAACCCTAAACATGTGGTGGACCACACAACACAGAGCCAAGTCTTCTTCATCCTTCTGCAGGCACTGACACCATCCTGTGTCATGAAAGAAGACAGAAGGCAGAGCAGGGTGCCACCTTGGGACTAACTTGTAAGAAAGGCTAAGCTTTTGGAGGCAACAGCCTGCTTCCTCAAATGCTATGAACAGACTTTTGAGTAGTGGTACTAAATAGAAAGTAGTAAAGAAATTTAAATACAAAGGATAGGGAAAGGTGAAGGAAAGGACAAGAGGAGGGGGCACTGCTGAGAAGGTGGGTTGAAGACATCAAAAAGGATAATCAAAGCAGTTAATCCACTGAGGTATATATGATCTTCACAGTTAGCCCAGGGAATGGGAGAAGAATCCATAATCTCTACTGAAACCATATTTAACACAATCCAGTCTGTTGATGATTTTTTTGTCCTGCAATTTTACATGTAAATTGGTTTTAACAGGTGTTTTTTTTTTAAGAATAGCTACTCTGAAGCCAGCAATGGAATTGCCAGGAAATTCAAATATTCTGCCACAGAATTTTGTGTCTTTCTGAAAATTGAACTGGAAATGGAAAAAGGTAATTTTGGCCTGCGTTTCAGGTACACAGGATAGCTGATGATTAGACTCAGGGTGTGCCCAGCTGCATGTGTGGGGGTGAGGGTGTGAAAGCTATTTGGTGCAGTACTGGGTTGAAAATATATCTCCATGGGAGTTGCTATACACTATTACAAACAACATTTGAAGTGAGCAACAATAAAGATGACAAAGGCAGTGTAATGGAAAAAACAACACAACAGAGCCAGCAAGGTTGATATTGCAATATTAAGGACAGATGCCAAACTGAACTACTCCAGGATCCCATGAGCCTGAGAGCTACAGGCATTTGAGAAAAAGCAATTATAAGAAACAGCAACGGGAAAAACTAAAAGTGTTTGGAATTGGGTTGGAGCAAACAGGTTAGAGTTTGGACGCGGATCCAAACTATATATGCTCTGTGGTCTGCAAAACTGGAGCTGGACCTCTATAAAAAGAGGTTGGGAGATAGTGGATACTTCTTGTTTTTGGTCATGGTGTTTCCAGGAAGTTTGGAGACACAAAAGAACAAAATCTGAAAGGAAAATCCTATTCTTATGTATATAGTTCATAGGTAGGAACCTACCAAAATTGAGAAGGCAGGGGGCTGATTTTGCAGGCCGATCACAGGGCCAGCCATCATTTTCATGGGCTTATCATGGTGAGCCCCCTATCTCCCCCCACCCTTGATTGGCCAAGGGACTCTGGTGTCCAGGAGAAATGGTTTGTAAATGAGAATTACATTAACCATTTTTCACAGCTACGTCATATAATGGCTAATCATTAGAGCTGAGCATGAATCAAAATTTTTATCCTGCAGGAAATTCTATCATTCTAACATTTTTTTGATCCTGAATTAGAAAAAAAAAGGTGAAATGCTGTATTTTTACCCATAACAAAAGTTTTTTATTCAGAAATGGTGAAGTATTTCATTTTGGATTCTTTTAAAATTAAAATAGGACTTTTTGATATATAAAAATCATGTTTAATTTTGATTTGCTGAATTGGCTTGAAACTTTTCATTATGAAATTGCTTATTCCCATGGTGTTGTGTTACCTAATAGGTTTTGTCAGTTGGGTGTCTCATGCCCCCATTCTGTCATATAGGCTGGACTACATTTTAGTTTTTCAGAAAGTGAATTTTCTGTCTCACGGGCCAAACACTCATGCATGCATACCCTGGTGCATGGCAGGCTGCCCTGGGTGGGGTGGAGAGGTTGGGGCCAGTACCTGGGCTGGCGCCAACAACCTCACCTGGGGTCCTGGAAACCTCCAGCAGCAGGGAGCCTGGCCAGCAGCTGGAGCATGGCTTTGGCCAGCCAGGCTCTGGTTTCAGGAAGTGCATGCTGGTGCCATGTGCACCACCCTGCTTTTTTATGTTGTGGGTTTTTTTGATGCTAGGATCTCCCACTGTTCAAAAACCTCCCCACAGGGAAGACTTGCATATACAGTGTGTGCGGTGTGTAGTGCTGCAGACCACATGTGCGCACTTGTCTGGATGTGTCCAAAGCACCCTTCCTCATAGTCTCTCCTAACTATTCAACTGGTCCACTAAAAGACATGACCTATGCAAACCCTTGCTTCTTATGAATTCTTAAAGGTATTTATATGTCCAACTCCTATTGAGATACGTAACTTCCACTGATTTCAGTCTCATTCC
>NW_005842585.1:983706-1000931 GCF_000455745.1 Alligator sinensis
ATGATAAATTGTACATAAAAATCCTGATTTCTTTCCTTACATTCAGAAAATGATCAAGGAAGGCTCTTTGCTGTATTTCCATCAGTGCTTTCCCTCATTAAATGGCCAACCATATGTGCTTGAAAAAATGCTTCTGCTATTGCAGCCTATGAGCTTCCTTCTCTTACAGAGTGTGCTGGTATTTGAGCTTAGCAAGATGAATGGCCTGGGAGTAAAATTATCTAAAGTCCCTAAGGCAAAAGCACTTTGGCATTCTTGAAAATGTTATCCTCCATGCTTAGTGGGATTTTGGACAAGTTCTTCACTATTCTCTACATGCAGTTGTGCAAAGCCTCAGACGGTTTTTGATAGGCAGTGGAGATTTTAGAAGAGCGTGATTTTCAGTGATGCTCACTGGCATGCTAATAATCAAGATCTTTTTCTTGCTCTCACAGCTGTGTCATAACCCTTCAGGATCCAATCTCTTGGTATTAACCAGGATGTTCTGGTAAACTGGTGTGTGCATATCAATCCCCATAGAGCAAGTTTTGGCAGGCAGAACTGTGGCATGCCCTCCCCATCCTCCAAGTTATTTGCTGTTAACAAACAAAATCAAGAGTTATTTCCTACAAGATATTGTAATGTTTCCCTTTCTCTGCAAATCTTGGGCATTGCTGTTTCTGTTGTTGTTGTACAGGGCTTTTTCTCATAAGGAAATTATGATTCATAAAATATAATTATTGATGTGAGATAAACTGATGTGTACAGCACTCTTTATGAAACAATATCTAGATTCTTGATAGTGGTTAAAAATGCACCTATACAAATTTAATGCAGAGGAAAAAACAAGGGCAGAGGAAAAACTGAGGTAACACACACAATAAACTATGCAGAAAAATAGAACAAATCCCATAATTGAAAGAGTACTGAAGTAGAAAAGAGTCAACCAAGAGAATGAATTAGAGCATTCTATCTGAATGGGCACATTGTAGGATTCATTATTTGTGATCTACAAGGGAAAATTGAATTTGAAATAGTGAGCTTTTCAATCACCTCTGTTAAAAAAGAGAACATACTGTTCATTACTTCTTGATAATATGACAATGTTTTTTATGTTCCGGAAAGGGACATGGATGAGTTGAGTTTAACTCAACATGATAGTAAATCCAATGAATGTGATGATAGAAAAGATCAAAATTAATTCAGAGCCACCTCAGCTAATTATACCTTCCATCTTAAACAAACTATAGATGCATAAACATGGACAGTCTGGCTGTGCGCCAGGTTGTTTGAAACTGTCTAAAAAGTTCCCTTTGGCAAGCTATTCTTGGCATAAAAATAGAGCTGGCAAATGCACATGGAAAAGAGGAACACCCTCATGGTGACACCCAGTGCGGAAGGTATAAGTACTCTGTTTGGGATGGACAGTTGAAGCTATGATTCTATAAACAACTGTGCACTCAGCTTTGGGATTTGATCTGAATCCTTAATTGCTGTCATAATGAGTTGTAGCTTCAAGCACACCTCTAAAAGCTACTCTTTAGGTGGTGGTTGTGGTAGGGGCGGTGGGTTCTCTTCAAGCTCCTGTAGAAGATATGCTTCTTCCAGAGCAAGCAGTGGAGGAGGTTTTTCTAGTAGGAGCTTTGGTGGAGGAAGTGCCAGGTGTGGTTATGGAGGAAGTTATGGAGGAGGCATGAGCAGTAGAAGTTATAGTGGCATTGGGGGATTTGGTTGTGGTTCTGGAGGTGGCTTTGGTGGAGGCAGCACTGGTTTTGGTGGAGGCAGCACTGGCTTTGGTGGAGGCAGCATTGGCTTTGGTGGAGGCAGCATTGGCTTTGGTGGAGGCAACTTTGGTGGTGGAGGAGGTTTTGGGGGTGATGATACTGGCTTCCTTTCCAACAATGAAAAGATGACCATGCAGAACCTTAATGAACGCCTGGCATCTTACTTGGACAAGGTGCGATGTTTGGAGGAAGACAACCTTCAGCTCGAACGTCTAATCAGGGAGTGGTATCAGACACATGGTCCTCAAGGTGGAAAGGATTACAGCCACTATTATGGACCAATTGAAGACCTTCTAAACCAGGTAGGATCTAATTTTCCAAATGAGCAACAGAAGGGATTCTTTGTGAGACTGTGCTCAGCATGTTTGGCAGATAGCAGGGGAAATTTTGAGGTAATAGTATTAATAATCTTTGCAGGCATAAATAAAGAAAATTCCTTACAATATGGTCTTGTGCCAGGACTCAGGAATTTCTGTAGTCTATTTAAAATGGGCCTGTTCAGAAAAAAAAAAATTAAAAAACCAAAAACCAAAAAGCCAGCCCAAATTCTACTCTTATATCCATATATGGCCTGATTTCTCAGAAATGTTGACCTTCCAGAAGCTCCCACTGACTCCTCAATCCTGCAAAAAGACATATAGTTATGGTCTCTAAAGCCAGTGTTGTTTCATAAGAAAGAGTTTGGAAGTTAGGAGTGTACTTTACCAATGGGCCTTCCAAGTGGCAATTTGCTGGCAACAGGAAGACAGAAAGCATACATAATGGCAAATGCTACGTGCTGTTACAGGGTGTAATGTGCGTTTCCCCTACTCTGTAGTGCCAATGGGAGAAAAAAAATTGGGCCAGAGCCATAGCAATAAATCTGGCCCCACTGGCTGTGTTAACCAGCCTCACCCTGCACTCACAAATGCTAGGTACAGGAATCAGGCCTCCCTTTCTTGCAGGAAGGTACATTTATTGGACATGTGGCCCATACTGTATTTATATATGTCCAAGGGATTTAGGTGTTAAAAGTAGCACTGATCATAATAATTATAGTGTGGAAAGTAAAATAGGTGCTTTATGGGGAGGTAAAAGATAGGGTTTCTACCCAACGGGTTTATAGTCTAAGCAGATTCTTCATTACTTCAGCACCACCCAAGCTCATTACACCTAGAACTTATGTGGTATTTTACAGCAGTTGTAAGAGCATCTAATTTAACATTCTACTAGTCTGATTTGTTTGTGTGTTGCAGCCACTTTACGTTCACTTTGCTCTAGGATAAGTGAGGACTTCAGGGACATTGCCAAAGGGAACAAGGCTCTTGATATGTAGGCAATGGATGGACATGGGAAGCAAAAAAACAAGCAGCAGTTGAAGGAATATTGATGTTTATTCTGTGTCTCCTTATTGCAGCTTTTGGTAGTTGTTAATAGTTCATTAAGTGAAAGGCTACTGTCTGTAGGTGTTTGGGGGAAATGTGTTTAAGGAGAGAATCAAAGAATGGGGAAGTGGGCAGACCAGGGTAGGAACGGGGCCCAGGAATGACGTGGTTGCTGGTAAAAGTTTCAGGTACAATAATAAGATGATGACCATGTTCCATTTAAAAGGACTTGAAAACATGCTAAAGTAGGTTGTTTTTTAATACCCTACTTAATGGCAAAGTATTCTCATCTAACATTTTGGGGGATGAAACACACAGAAAAACACAGGACAGTGGGAACACCATTGTTGTTGTTGGTAGCACTGTTGCTGTTGGTAATGGAGGGCTGCTTTATTGATGTAAAGAAGAAAGCCGTACACTTTCTACAGATGGTGAGTGATGTATAAACCTTCCAGTGCAATTTTTCATATGGACATCATCATTACTTTTCCTTTGTGAATGAGATGGACTCATTCAGATCCTTGTGCCTAAGAAATGTTGTTTCCCTCCTATCTGTTCATGACATTATCATGCCTTAATGAGAATGTGATGAGCCGGCAGGTTTGAAAGTCATCAGTGTATCATCTCTTTTAGATTGTTTTGGCAACTGTGGCAAATAACAAGATTATACTGGACCTAGATAATGCCAGGATGACTGCTGAAGACTTCAGGATGAAGTAAATACATTTTCACCTCCAGTCACTCACTGCCTTCTACTTTCCTCACCTTATCCATATGGATTCCCAATACAAAGGCACCTGTTACGGAGGGTTATAATATCTTCTAATTCCATGACAACAGACTTGACATCTGATATTTATGTCAGCTTTTCAGATTTTTCTTGACTGCAGAAAAGGGTGTCAACAAATAATGATTTCCTTACTGTTTATGGCAACAAAGAATCTGTTTGTGGGGCAAAGGCATAAGAAATCTATATATTTTTAAGGAAAAAAGAGGGGAATATAATTTTCTTCTGGAAGCCCATAGAAATTGGTGGATAGCTATACCATGCCCACAGAAAATAGAGAAAGTGAAAAAGAACAAGGAAAAAGGATTTTTGAAATAGTAAAACTTAAATCCCTACCACTGGACTTAGACTAGGCTGAAAATGGTACAAAATATGGAGATGAAGACAGAAAAAAAAGTGATAGAAAATGTGATCCTGTTTATAAATTAAAGTAATACCAGAAACACACAATCAGGGATGCAGTTGCTGAATTAGTTGTGTTTTTTCGCCTGTGATTCAGGTATGAGACTGAATATAGTCTTCGGCAGAGTGTGGAGGGTGATATTAATGGCTTGCGCCCTGTGTTGGACAACCTGACTTTAGCTAAGTCTGACCTGGAGATGCAATTTGAGTCCCTACGGGAGGAGCTGATTCAACTCAAGAAGAATCATCAGGAGGTAAGACCTTACCCTTAGTAGTTTGGAAGCTACAGCTCAAGTTTCTCTCTCTTGGGAATGAGTATCCCTCCTGCAGTCTCAGAGCAAAAGTCTGGCAATCAAGGCCTATTACTTTTTGATGTGAACACACGAACAGAAAAAATGTATTTCTGAAAAAATGTCTTATGCTGCCTTTGTTGTGCATAAAGAAGCAACAAAAGATAAAACCCAGTCATTGTCTCCCTGTTTTACAGTTCTCCGTTACAGTTCTCAGGAAAGAATATGAAAATTTAAGCAGCTGTGACCTACTGTGACCATCCTTAGTTACAAAATATTTCAGTTTCCAAAGTGGTAGCTACACCAAGGTGATTTGAGAATTGCAGCCTGAATGAATGATTTTCAATACCTTTGTGAAATTCATGAATTTAGGTGACTGGATTTATGTCTTGGCAGAACTGGGTTCTGCAGTTCCACTAAGATTTGGTTTCCCGTGGGTCTTGGTCCGCTGGTTTGGTTATTTATGTAGTGGGACCTTTATCCATGCACCTTATAACTGGCACATAAGATCATGGTTTCTCCACTTTTTCAACCAGAGGACCTCCATGAAGACCATAGCTGCATCTGGGATTTACAAAGCCCAGGGCCAGATGTCAAAGTTCATTCATACTTTGACTGTCCTCTGGCTCCCACCTCCTTATGATTGTTCCTTTTGCGTCTTCCCTGCTTACATTTCTTGCTTTCTAGAAAAAACAGGGGTTCCTTCATTTACTATATTTAAATAATCGCCATGGGATATTCTCAGATCATTATTGCTCACTGTGAAGGTTTGCATGGGAACCATATCTTATAGCTCCCAGTCAGCCTCCCAGCCTCCCCACTCCCCCTGAATGCTCATCTGACCTTTCTCAGATGACAGTGGTCATTTGTTAGGTAACACATGACATGTGTATGCCATTTTCCAAAACTTTCTCCAGCAGGAAACTAAGTCTTTCTTTCCTATGTGCTTGGTTTGGGCTTACTCTGCAGGAAATGAGTTCATTGCAGTCAGAGTCTGGTGGTGATGTCAGTGTGGAGGTCAATGCTGCTCCAGGAGAAGATCTGATGGGAAAATTGAATGAGATGAGAAAGGAGTATGAATACATCATCCAGAGGAACCGTGAGGAGGTTGAACGCTGGTATGAAAGCAAGGTAAATCCCAGTTCAGATAAATCAGTTTATGCAAAACAGCTCATACTTGTGGACTTTCAGGGCACAGCGCATACAGTCGAACCCTGACAATATCACTCATATATCACACTCTGCCTGTTATCACAACTTTCATCACAAACACCTGACTTCCATTTGCAATAATTCAATACTGTAATAATGGAATATCCATTCATGATAATGGCTACTGTCAATCTAGGCAGTGTCACAAACTTCTTCAAACTGACAATTTAAGCCATCTTTGCTAGGTAAAATTGACTGCTTAACATCACATTTACCAAATATGGTTACCACATTGAATCAGTTAGCAGACAGGTACTGGCAAAGTAATTTGCCTTCTTCACAGAAATATGCATGAAGATATACAAGAGCAAAACCTCTTTTATTTTATTTTTTAATAATTGCAAGGCAGGCTTGCCAATCCCTTGTTCAGCACCTGGGAGTGGAAGATTTTACCAATGAGTAATGAGCTACTGCACAGTCAGCATCTCATGTAGATGTGGACAGTTAGCAGAGTGTGCTGCTCTGATTAATTGCACAGTCCCATGCACATCATGCTATTGGGGTTTGACCATAATACATTTTTTTTAGGGGAACTGCTAAGGAAGCAAATATAAGGAGTGATGAACAAAGGACTTGGTTAATTTGTGGCTAAATAGTCATCTCATATCATTACATGCCAAGGGGCTGTTGTTTAATTTGATTCATTTTATTTTTAAACATTGGTCAGAAACCTTCAGATTCTGTATTTGCATTTTTCAGATGGAAGAGGTTAGACACGAAGTCCACACCAGTGGTCAGGAGATTGAATCAGGCAACCAACAGGTCTCAGAGCTGAGACGTGAATATCAGAGACTGGAAATTGAGCTCCAGTCTCAGCTCAGCACGGTATGACATTTCCATTTGCTTTGCCTCTCATAAAAGACATAGGGCACATGGTTACTGGAATGATAAGAGAGCAGTTATTGCAAGCTTTCCTTCTGTAGATGGAGAGATGCTGTTGTCATGAGGGACTTGGTTCTCCCTTTCGTTATTGAAAAGTACTGCTTTCTGCATCAAAAGGAGTTAAGACTTGCCACGTGCATACAAGCTGTCTATTCTTTTCATTTTTTAGTTACAGTCCTTGCAATCCAACTTGGAGGACACAGACTACCGTTACAACATGCAGCTGCAACAGATCCAGAACATGATCATCCCTGTGGAAGAAGAACTGGCCAGTATCCGATGTGAAATGGAGAGTCAGAACGAGGAGTACAAGATGCTACTTGGCATCAAGACTCGCCTGGAACAGGAAATCTGTCAATACCGGGAGTTGCTTGATGAAGGACAGCATGACATTGGGTAAACATATGGGAAACTATGATAATATTAAAGAAATTAGTGTCACAGGTAGTTGAAAGCAAGTATAGCAACACACAACAAAGGAATCAGTAGAAAATGGGTAAATTATGAAAAGGTGTGGTGAAATGGGAATTGCTTTTATCTGATAAGTCTAAATCTCACAACATCAAAGTGGTAGTCATTTGGGGAGAAACTCACGGGAGAAGAGGATTTATGACAGTCTTTTGCCATTTCTGCTTCCAGACAGAAAGGGACCTGTAGAGGTAGCCGTGGATGCACCTACACGAGATGCTAACAGTGTAGTAGCCTAATAATACTATGTAGTAGCATGTCACAGCACAAACACTGCTAATACGCTACTGTGCACTATTATTAGGCTACTGCGCAATAGCGTCACTTAAAAGGCATTCGCTGGTGCTACAGCAAATTTCTCTAGTACATTTAGTATATTTATTTAGTACTTTATTATATAAGTACTAAATTAAATGTGTAGTAGCCATTGCACATTAATGAACATGTAGACATGCACTGTGAGAATGAAAACTAAGCAAAATAACATAGCCACACTTTTCTAAATCCTGACAAATATGAGGTCTGGGAGATCATTTGAGCCATTTATTAATTCAGCCATATCTCAGATAATGTGCTATGGAATGAGTATGACAGAGATACAGTTCTGCATCTTTATTATTTGGGTGCCAGGGAATAAGCATGCTCTCAGAGCTATGGCAGGCAGCTGTCAAAGGACTTGAGGTAAGCTGTCAAAAAATGCCATGGGTGGCATCAGGGGGAGCATGGAATTTCAGTCCCATTATCCTAAAGTCTTGCGTGTATGGATCAGATAGGGAGAAGGGGCTGGGTGGAAAACAGCAAGGACACGCAGTCCCTCTATGGCTTCAGCTAGAATACACCTGTTCTTTTGTTTCATTCCTCAAATATCTTTCTCCCCTTACAGCTACATACAGGGAGGAGGAGGAGGAAGAGGAGGACATGGAGGTGTTAGTTGGTCATCAGCTGGTGGAAGTGGTGGAGGAGGAGGAAGTGGCTGGTCATCATGTGGTGGAGGTGGTACTAGCTGGTCTTCAGGAGGAGGATGTGGCACTGGAGGCACAGGAGGAAGATCCTGTAGTAAAATTTCAGGAGGAGGTGTCTGTGGTGGGGGTAACTCTTCTTACTGCTTTGCTTCATCTTCCCAGCCTCAGCCCAACAAAAGTGAAGGCCAAGGTAAGAACCATAACAGAAGAAAACTATGTCAGCTCTTTTCTTTCTGCATGGCAGAAGAGGATGTCTGCACTGCTGTCTCACCTTTTAGGGCACTGTTTCAGTCTCCTCTAATGTTTGTTTTTGCATAGCAAGACTGAGGTATTTTTAAGAATGATGTGAATGAGAGGAGAGGATGCAGTGGAGAATGCATTAAATCAGAGCATGTGTAGAGGGGTGGGAATTTAAGTGAAAGATACATTGCCTGGTGAAGAGGAAAAACAAGGGATGCTACAGAGGTAACTGTGAAGAGCTGGGTATAGCCCAGCCAAGAGCACGCTGACGTCCAAAGGAACTGTCAGGCTTTGTATTAGAACTGACATCAGCATTAAAGCAGTCACACCATTCAAAGTGGATGAGCAAGTGAGAACCATCATTACTTAGTGCTATATGAACAGAGAGTGGACTAGATGACTTAAAGTGATTTTTTTTATCTCTAACTTTGACAACCATATGATTTCAGAAGGTAATGAAAATCTAAGAATTTGCCTACAGGGGAATAATACATTGGAGAGAGGAGCAACAATGGAAGAAGTGACTGAAGCCATAAAGACTATGAAATCTGGTAAGGCTCCAGGCCTTGCAAGTTTCTCAGATGGATTTATTAGATTGATTAGAAATGCTTTGGCTCCTTTCTGCACTAAGAGTCTTGCTGATTAGAATTACGTTTTCACTTATTCATGGTAGCAAAGCCAGAAAATGACTTTGCTTGGAGCCTTTCCTTTATGCCAGTTTATTCATTGATAAAAATGATGCAAAATATGTTAGTTAAAATAATAGCTCTCCCAGATATACAATTTTGGGCATTCTTCATGACAAGGGTTCCTGGTTTCAAGGTCACCTGACCTTAAAAAAATGCACTTGGTGCTTGAAAGCTTATTTAACATCTTTCACAATTATAAAGTTGGTCCAATATAAGGTATCACCAAAAACAAACAAAAAAGTAAACTCCATGCTTCTCAAAAACTTAGGGAATTTTTTTGTTTTTATAAGCTTGTATTTCATGAATTTCTTCCAATAGCTGGCCCACCACTCGCCCACTTGTTTTTCCATTCTTCTTCTTGAGGGCAGGGGCCATCCCTCCTGAATGTTTAAAAAGAATACAGTGCACTGTGGATGCTACTGTAATTAGGTAATAGGCCATAACAACAGCAACAGTGTTGCTTGAGAGATTTTATTCCTCCACCTTCCAGAAATATCACAGTCTTTAATTTTTCAACAGGGCAATCCAGGAAGCTTTATGCCTGATCAGCAACACCAGCCTCTCCCAGTGCAGGACCTTCAAGTCAAACTTCAGACAAAGTGGAAGTGCTCCCAGGATGTTCAGTGCATGCCTGTGCAAATGAGCAAGGAGAAATGCTTATTCCTATTACTCAGTGCTGTTGATGACATCTATACCAGCAGGCTCATCTGAGCTGCTCAGATGGCCTCCTCCATGCTATCTGTTTCTTTCCTCTGCATTTCTGTGTCCAGACACTGTTACTTAATGGAACTGTATTGTGCTTAGAAATTTACCTCCTGATGAAAAATATCTTGAATAAAACTTCATTTCTGTCTGCTGCAACCATAAAACTGCCTGGAAACTAATTTATTTCAACAAAAAAAGTTTTCGGCATTCATTCTAGGTGTAAATATCAAGCAATAAATACAGAATGTTTGAAAATGCATCAGGGAGAGTATGAAACAACCTTTCAGGTTTAGTGGCATAAAGTCCATCTTATGCACCATTAAAACTAACAGCCCAACTGAAAAATAGATATTAAAACTTTAATAGTGAATGTTGCATTTTAGCCAAAAGGCCGAGAAGAGATTACCTGTGTTACTCTGTGCTAACCCCTCAGATGGGAAATTCACCTCTCATTCTATATTGCTTATTAAATATTTTTATTAATTGTATAATACACTACTTTATTTTATACATCTGGACAGGAAAAATAGTCTAGTTTGTGTGTGGCCAAGGGTTTGTTGACAGAAAATACACCTCAGTTGAAAGCTGTAGTTAAAACTCTAAAGAAGAGAGGCATACCAGATGGGCCAGGAAGCTTTAGGCCAAGTACAAACATTACATTTTTACTGGTATAAGTGATCAGAAACTGGTCTATACCCATAGCAGAACAGAAATTTGGCGCACACAGACTGGTTTAAAAATGGCAGAACCCAGTCTAAAGTTTGTCCCTCCCACCAAGGGATGCATGTGTGTTCTGTTCGCTGCCCGTCTAAACAATGCTGCTTACAGAAAACTGTAACTTTGATTCAATCTTGGGGTTTTTTAATGTCTGTACCTAGCCTTACAGTGCCAAAAGAACCGGTCAGAAAGTCATTTCAGAGGGGAGTCAGTCAGGACACCTATACACGTGCCGGAGCTCTGCTCCGATGCGTGCTAATTAGCACTCGTCGGAGTAGACTCAATTAAATGAGTCTGCTGGAGTGTGCTAATTAGCATGTTCCAGCAGCCTCTGTGTCCCCGTGTTTCGAAATGGTGCTGGGGGTGCTTTAACTAAAACTTGAATGAGCTTTAGTTAAAGCACCTCTGCCACCATTTTGAAGTGCGGGATACTGAATACACATGATGCTTCGAGGACTATAGAGAGCTTCTCTAATTAGAGAGCCACTCTAATTAAAGCACCCCCTTCCACACAAGAACACATGTATAGATGCCCTCAAAGTTGTTAGGAAACACTTATTTCTCAGAATTAGAAGATGAGACATTCTAATCCGATGAGACTGCCAGTTCTCCAAGACAAGAGACCAAAATAATATTCTCCAAATGGAGAAATGAGAGTGCAGCAAGCAAGAGATGATAGCAGGGACAGTGACATTTGGAAACAAGATCTTTGTGCACATAAAATCCTCTGCCAACCTAGTGAAAAATAATGAATGTGTTGTTGGTAGAAAATGTTAAATCAAGAATGGTGGAGCACAACGGCCTTTATTTGTTTGGAACAAGAATAGAACCCGCAGCGGCAGTACAAGCTCCCACGTCCACATACAACTTGCCATCAGTGAGCATTTTTCCCTACCTAGAAGAAACATTAGTAGGAACAGAGTCCATAGAGCCCAGGGCTTTTTTAGGTCTTGATCTTTTTGCTAAAACTGCTAGATGGGAGGAATCAGTCAGGGCACCTGCAAGAGGTGATTCAGCTTCTGATTCCTTGTCCACTTTATCCCTAGCTGACAAGGGTTCCAAAAGGTTCTGAGACTTGAGACTAGTCAGACACTCACACATGCTCTAACTGCACTGACCCCTATCACACCCCTATATACCAGGGAGGAGGAAGGATGACTCAGGAACTGATCATGCCAATCTTACAATAGGTGAGAACTCCCCACCTGGGAAGAAGGTTCTGCTGACCAGATAGGTCCAGATTCCCTCCTGTTCATGCTATGGAAATGGCAGAAAGGGGCTGATAGGGGAAGAGACTCTGACACTAAGAGTCCCTCCTATGCAATAGACACCGGACCACCTAGAAACTGAGACCTTCAACTCATGTCACATGCTACCAGATGTCTGTAACAAGCCACGATCATTGCCTGCTCATCTAGATTTGAAAGATTGTGTAAGTGCACTGCCAAATCACAGAAGCCTTGTGAAATTGTTTTGGATGTGTATCTCTGTTCCCAATTCCGGAATACTTCATAAAGCTGGGAACGTCACCAACATAAACCACCATACACACTTTTATATAAGGAGTTCGCAAACTATTTTTACCGGTCATACGATTCTGCAAAATGCCCTTCCTGAAGCCTACTAGTTAAATTTTCTCATTTTTCTCATTAGGCCATTTGTCAAGATGTATGCACAAATCTGTCTATTAGAGCCCCTTCAATAAAGAAGAATGGGTAAAATTGTTCCCGTTTAAGGTGATAGTGCAGACTTGCCCAGGGGCTGGCAGCACATGATCCTTAGATCTGGTCCATGAAGCCCCTGGATCTGGCCTGTGAAGCCAGTGAATCTGGCCTGTGGAGCTGGAGCACTTCCGTGGGGTTCCAGCACTGGCTAGACAGCAAGAAAAAGTGGCAGTGGCTGGATCAGAAACTATCCTTGGACCTGAGCTGGGTTGTTTTGACCCATTGCTGCAAAACCTTGCCAACCATTGGACTTGCCAGAATACATCTGTTCTGGTTCCAAAGTCTGTCTACCTGTAGACCACACAGGTGGAGAGACTATCTACGGGAGTCCTGTGGAAACATGCTGAGGAACAGAGTTTAAATGTTCCTTTTGGGAGTTCAGCATTGCTTCTTTTATTCAGACTACAGGTTGTGGGTGAAAAATGGAAGCCTGCTTAAATCAGGAAATTTCTATAGTCCCAACACGCCATACAAAGAATTATGTATATTTAATCTGTACAAGCCAGAAACTATCAAACATGGAAATAGAAAGGATATTCAGGGCCCAATTGTAAAATCATTGTATATATCATGGGAAGTGATTAAGTGTGTGTGTGAGAAAGAGAGATACTACCTTCTTATCAACCCAGGGATTTACTTGGCCAGTACAAACTGCCCAGCACATAGGTACTTAAATGCAGTTAAAGAGGGGGTCATTAAATGAGAAGCAATCCTACTGCTCCTGCTGCTACTAGTGGTACGAAGTCCCCATATGCTGCCAATGCTGGGGTATAGCAAGCCTACGCTCCAACCGCCTACCCTGACCCCACTCACAGCATATATTTCCATTATTCCTCTGCTTCCCCTATATGATGGAAAACTTTTTAAACTGGAAGTTTCTCCCATTCTCATATGATTTTGTTTTAGACCAGTTTCACAGTACATTAATTCTGGTTATGATTCCTTGCTGTGCTTCTGTGTGAGAAACTGTTAGCTAAAAAGTTGCTGCAAGACTGGGATTATTGAAACAGACTGTTTAGGGGGTTTGACCTGAAAACCATTTGGATGAAATTTCCTGTGGTTCAGAACACAGCTTTCTGTTTTTATTACTGAGTAGTGTGGCTCTCAGGGGCACCACAACTCTATAGTGTGCACAGGCTTCCATTTTGTTATGAGATGCAGTTTCTCAGCACTCGGAGACTATGGACTGAGTGTTATAGAAAAACTTGAGAGACAGCATGAAGCTAATTTTTAATCTGTAAAGACACTGATGGTTTGGTGACCACCTTACTTTCTTTCTATTTTGGTCTTCCAGAGCAGCTGAAATCAGCTGCAGGCTCTAGATTTCAGCATCAAGGACTAGGGTTAGGGCTAGGCACTACAGCTGAATCTAGAATCCACTCCCCTTGCTGGGCCAGCTGGCCCTAAGTTGTTAATCACTTTACCCAAACAACTTATTTACTGAGATATTTTCCCATGGGGATGAGCTACAGTACTTTGCTTGGTGGAGAAAGAAGGATTAATTTAGGCCTGTTAAATAATAATATGTTTATAAATGATTTATATACTATTGTTTTAATGGATTCCCCACATATGCTTAGGGGTGAGACAAAAGAGTTATTTTACACATCCAAAACACTTATTTACTTAAGGAAAGCCCAAGTCTGGTTTTAATTGGGGAGGAAAGAAAGTCACCAAATGATTGTTTGCTATGTTTGGAAATTTCTGGATATTCCCTGATTTGCCTTATGTTTTCTGCTGTCAATGTCAGATTTAATATCTGCACAGCATTCTGGGATGTACTTTTGGGAAAGAAAAATCCTAGCAGGAGTCCTCTGGAGAGTTCAAAATGCCCAAACGTTGTTACACAGCAATTCCTTTCCTCCAGGCCTAGTGTGGTCCGGACACAAACAGGTGGAATGAAATTGTTAGCATCTACTTCTCTTTAAACGCAGGAAGATAGACTCAGTCATGGTCCAGGCTTTGATAGCACTAGGGGCTGGGACCTGTTTGCATAGCATGTGAATAAGACAAATGTTTTTCACCTTGAGGAAAACAAAACATTAACAAGCTTTCTTGGCTCTGGCCTCTTCTGTCTCTAATGGGTGTTATCTCAGAAGTGCCCTTGAACCTGAGCTTGTCTATACACCTCCTCCTATTATAATCCATGCCTAAATGCATTATTCTTTGCCTCCCTAAGCTGAAATGTGCATTTATGCATTTCTCTTTCAATGTTTTCATTCCTCCACTCCTGCACTCTGCAAACCCTACATCATTTGTAGGCAAACCCCAGCCTGTTCAGACGAGAGTAGTGCAGCCACTACTCTAGTGAAATGCTTTAGCTGGTGAATTGGGACCTCACTAGATTCACCAAAGGAAATTGGAGTGGCTGAGAGGTGTCAACAATTTTATTGTAATTCTAAAGTGAAAAAAAAATACATTTTCAGAATAACTTCAGGGCAGTCAAAACTCACAGTTTGAGAGGTCAAACATAGTAGTCAGTAGTGTGACTAAAGGGAACAAAAGTGACCAGGGCACCAGCTCTGGTCACTAAATGCAGAGGGGTGCAAAATATAGCAACTGCAGCTGCTCTTTTGGTTGCTGCTGCCAAAAGCAAAAAACTGCCCAGTTATGCCTCTAGTATAAGTTGTAATAGCTTTACCCAGGTCCTGCCCCAGTGTCCTTTTCTTAGCATGAGATTCCCTGTATACCCTTGCACTCCAAGGCTGAGTAGAATCATAGAGATGTAGACTTGGAAGGGACCTCTAGAGCTAGTCCACCCCTAGCCTGAGGCAGGATCATTCCTATCCAAACCATCCTATACAATCCATAATATAAACTCTAATATAAACTGTCAACCCTGACACAACACAGACCTAATACCCTACCCTGCCACAGGTAAATCAAACCATGGCAGCCAATGTCCTCCTATGAAATGTTGTCAATATATACTCAAGAGATCCTGGGTAGAGGGCCATGTCCCCCACTACAAGAGGAAGGCCAAACCCCCCACAGTCCATACCAGTCTGACCAGGGAGAAAATTCCTTCCTAACCCCAAATATAGTGATCAATCTGATCCTTAGTAGAGGGGCAAGACCGTTTAACCAGGAACCTAATACTTCTGGCTGATGACTAGAAAATAATATTTAGAGGTTTGCTTTTGGGAACTGGCTTGTTTTGGGAACAGTTTTGTTCAATGTCTTCATCAGTGACCTGGAAGATGGCATAGAGTGCACTCTCAGCAAGGCTGCAGATGACACCAAGCTGGGAGGAGTAGTAGATACGCTGGAGGGTAGGGCTAGGATTCAGAGTGACTTAGACAAATTGGAGAATTGGGCCAAAAGAAATCTCACGAGGCTCAGCAAGGACAAGTGAAAAGTCCTGCACTTAGGATGGAACAATCCCATGCACAGTACAGGCTGGGGGCTGACTGGCTGGGCAGCAGCTCTGCAGAAAAGGTCCTGGGGGTTACAGTGGACAATAAGCTGAATATGAGCCAACAGTGTGCCCTTGTTGCCAAGAAGGCTAACAGCATACCAGGCTGCATTGGTAGGTGTGTTGCTAGGAGGTCAAGGGAAGTAATTATTCCCCCCTATTCAGCACTGGTGAGGGCACATTTGGAGTACTGTGTTCAGTTTTGGGCCCTTCACTAAAAAAGGATGTGGACAAATTGGAGGGAGTCCAGTGGAGGGCAACAAAAATGGTGAGGGGGGTGGGGGACATGAGTTATGAGGAAAGACTGAGGGAACTGGACTTATTTAGTCTAAAGAAGAGGAGACTGAGAGGGGACTTAATAGCAGCCTTCAGCTACCTGAAGCGGGGGTTCAAAAGAGGATGGAGATAGACTGTTCTCAGTGGTGGCAGATGACAGAACAAGGAGCAATGGTTTCAAGTTGTAGCAAGAGAAGTTTAGATAGTAGGAAGAATTTTCTCACTGGGAGGGTAGTAAAACACTGGAACAGGTTACCCAGAGAGGTGGTGGAATCTCCATCTTTGGAGGTTTTCAAAACCTGGCTAGACAAAGCTTTGACTGGGATGATCTAGTTGTGGATGGTTCTGCTTTGAGCAGGGAGTTGGACTAGATGACCTCCTAAGGTCCCTTCTAACCCTAATTTTCTATGATTCTTTGTGTAGCCACAGCCCGAGGGTGAAGGGGCCAGGAAGCCCAAAAGTGAGAGACTGTGCCTATGAGGACCGAGGATGAACAGGGCAGGAGAGCCTGGAGATTGGTCCTGGGTAAGACCTAGAAAATAAACCCTCCTGGGACTGGTTAACATGGTGGAGCTACTTGTGGAAGGGTAGTCTCTACAAAATGCCACATATTGCCACCTCATGGAAAGGCGAGCATAGGGCACCTGAAAACCCTAGCTCCCACTGCCTTGTGGGTCATCCTGTCATGGGAAAAGGCCAGGGGGAGCATACGAGGCATACTGTTTGCACAGGAAAGGCCTGACCCTTGGCATTTCTACAGGTTCTTGCACGAGGGCACTGGTGGTACTACAATGGCACTAAGTATCCATTTGGGATGACAAGGAAAAGATTGCCCATTGTACAAGAGGGGTAAAATTTCCGGGAACATGTTTGTGTCACAACCCAATTAACTTGTGCCCATGCCACTGAGCAAGAGATACCATTCAAATCATCTTCATTTGACTATTAAGGGTTAAAAGACTTCCCTGCCAAGAAATTCCTTGAAACAGAACGCTGGTGGTATACTACAGATAATTGGTCAGCTGAAATAAAATGCTAGGGGAAACTATATATAATTGGTCAAAGATAAACGTAAGCTCCTCACACGTAGCACACACGTAACAGGTAGAGAAACCTAACCCACTACCTTGTAACTTGAGGAGACAAAGAGCTGCCACTTGCCAGATAATTAAAGATTCCATATAACAGTTCACGATTGGGCATTACTGTAAAACACCTCTGCCTATAAATAGTTTAACGGTTTCCGCCCAAGGCGGAGAGCTCTGGGGATTTCACAGGAAACACCTGTGCTTGTCACCAGAGAATTGGGAAATTGATCAATTCCCAATC
>NW_005842585.1:1001084-1006954 GCF_000455745.1 Alligator sinensis
ACTCTGTAACCGAAGCTGTAACGGAACAAAGGCTCGCCTGCGTCGTCCATCACTATCTAGGCGACGTAAGTAAACAAACTCCTGTAACCTACACGCGTCTGTGCCTGGTTAATTCCACTCCATCCATCACTACCCGCCTGCTGAGCTCTAAATCTAAACACTCCGGTGTGAGTCAGGCGGCTGCCGGCTGCTGCTCTGATTCACGACAGTTTGGTCCCTGAGGTTTCCGACCATGGGATGTTTATCTGATCTAAACAGCCACCTTGACAATCAGATGAGGCATTGATTGCTGAGTGGAATGCTACCTGAAATACTGAGTAAAATGTTGAGTAAAAGGTGTAATAGGCATCTTGGGCAGTACATTCCCCAGCCCCAGTATGCAAGGCCTGCTTAAACCTGATTGGCTAGAACACAGTTGCCAAGTTAGGGAATGCTGAGGCAAAAGGCTGAGCTAGAGAGGGTATGGGTGACATTCGAACAATGGTTAAGGGTTCATCACAGTGTCCAGCCCACTGGAGTCCCTGATCATGAATGCTGTCACACTTTTCTCCAAGGATGCCTGGTGGAGGTTGTACCTGCAACCCCAATGAACATTCTAGGTAATTCCCTTGATTATGCTCCATTTATGATGTGAAGGAATAAGACCTTCAAGGAGGGGACTGATGGCTAGAAAATGATATTTAGAGGTTTGCTTTTGGGAACTGGTTTGTAGATAAAGTAGATATTGCATTAGAACAATGATCCAGGGGATAGCAAGGGTTAATTGGTTTCAAGCCTGTTTATGACAAAGTTTCATTCAAGGCCCACTGTGTCTGAAGGCAGCAGACACATAGGCTGGGAAACTGAAGACATGTACCATACTGATCAATAATAGAGATAAAGGACTCTGCAGCATTGGTGCCAAGTCACAGTACCCAATTGCAGAGCCCTTGGGATTTACATTTTTGGTGAACAGACCAATTAGAAGACCAGTAAATAACTAAATTAAGATGTGTGCATGGGGTGGGTTTGTGAAACAAAGGAATATACTGACAGAACAGAATGTGGACAGTATGATGACCGTAGGGAAACCAATCAACAATGCCCAGAGATGAAGAGTCATCAGAAGAGAAAAAGGATACAAAAGGAGGGATTTTAGAGCAGCAAAGTGTCTCTGAGGGGCCAACCTGAGGCCACCATGCACAGAGAGTGCACTATCAGCCTGTCTCACCCACCCCAGTGAGGGGGAAGAGGGGACGGGTGTAGTGGGCCTCGATCTCCAGGGTGCTGACATCTGACATTCAAGAGAGAACTTCAGGGTGAAGTTTGCATCCTGGCCAGATGTACCTTCCTTCTGTGACAGCCCTAGGACTGGTAGATATAGAATTGTTTGCCTTACCTGCATTATTGTTATCTGCTATCACTGTGTATCAATAAAATTTGCCTATTGTCAAATGGAGAAGCCCTGATCAGTCTGAGGGTTTGGATTCGCCTAGAACAAGGTATCTGGGTCATAAATCCAGTGCCAACAGATGAATCCTAAAGCTGCATTCACCTTTCGAGCAGCTGCATCACACTGCAGATTCACATTGAGTCTGTGGTCAACCAAGACTCCCAAGTCCTTAATTCACCGGACGGATGTCACTGTATATTTGGATTCTTGATTATTCCGCCTGAGGTACAAACCCTTGCATTTGTCCATATTGAACTTAATGCTGTTAGCTCTAGCTCAGCTTTCCAATCTGTCAGCTCCTAAAATTGCACATACACAATAAGTGTTGCAGGCTATGCATTGCTCCATTTCTTTACTCTTAGTTTTATAACAGACTTTGAGGCTTGGTTTTTTTTCACTTCAAATAAGATGTTGCCTCCTGAAGGAAGAGCACTGATTTAGGGGTTAATCCTGAAATGGGGGTTTTGAACATCTGAGCTCTAACTGGATCTGTTCCAATAACTCAGTTTATTGCTCAGTCTGTCAACCTATGAGGCCAACTTCCCCATCTTAACTCCCCCTCACTATTTTTTCTTCCCTATCCCATTCCAGTGTAGTAAGGATTTTATTAGTGCCTGTGAAGTCCTGTTTAAATGCTAAGGTAAGCATTGTTAATCATCTCATCCTAATGTGCAAGTAAACCCATCAGCAGTTTGGTAAGCACCTATTGCAAAATCACTCTCCCTTCTTTCAAAGCCTTTCAATGACAGATGCCTTCTCTCTCCATGGAGCTGGCTCTTCATTTAAACCTATTTGTTCTTTGCCTTACTTATTTTTGCCCTGCTTTCAGTTTCTAACTCTCTCCTTTCAGAGGCATAAGCTTGTGGGATAACTCACTGGTCACAATCACCAAATTTCACTCCCTTTTCCTCTGACTCAATTTTATTTCTTCAAAATAAACCTATTTAACACAAATTCAACATATCAACTACAGCTTTGCGTTCTCCTCTACCCCAGACTCTTCTAAAGGAACTTGCCTATTCCCTGAAGCTCTTCTTTTCATTGGCTTTTATAAGGGCCATGTGATCTTCAAGTTATCACCAGAGCCCTGGCTCTACAATAACAGCCAGATGGCAGCAGGTCAGGGGGCCCCAATTCTACCTAAAGTCCTAGTCATTCTATGACAGGGGGCTGCTTCTCTGCTGCTATGATACTACCTTTCTGGAAAGTTTGCCTTCCTGATTCTTCATCTTTTCTCAAAAAAGCATGCAGCTCAAAACAAAATCTGTCCTTTCTATCTCCACCAAAGTATCTGCCAGTTCCTCGGATGATGGTTGTCAGAAGACACTTTGTCATGAAGGAGAGCTGTGTGTCAACAAGTGGAGCATAACTACAGCTGGCCTTAGGGGTGAGCTATGTGGGCAGCTGCTCAGGGCACTGTGGTTAGGAGGCACCATACACACACACATACAGAGCAGCACTCCTCCCCTGCCCAACCTCACCCTGCCCCGGCCAATCTCTGCCCTAGACAGGAGGAGCAGTGCCCAGCCCAGCCCACCCCCCAGCCTCCAATTGCTGCTGAGGAAGAGCCAGGCCGGGCAGTGCAGGTGGCTCCACCTCCCCACTGGACTGTGCCACTTGCCCCTGCTCATCTGCCTCTGTCTGCAGCAGCACCACTGACTTTGGGGGGTGCTGGGTGGGGAGTGCCAAGGGGAGGCACCAGGGCCACACCAAAATACAAGTTTGTCCAGGACACCATTTTCCTTAAATCCAGCTCTGAGTGTAACCTGTAGAGGTCAATGTACTGGCAGGAGAACCCCTTGACACTCACGCAGTGAATTAATTAAATGCTCACATTTAGTACATAGCAAACTCATATAAGAGCATGAAGTGAAATTTTATGAAAATGAATACACTGTAAGTTGCAATTAATTATGTAATAATACTAATGCAGTAATTTTTATAGTTTTAATTAGTGTACTTAAAATGTTGTGTGGTTTGCAAAAAATTTTTTAATCCTTCAGGACAGAAGGTATTATCTGAATGCCAATTATGACTAATAGTATTATGCAATATACTGCTCTACTTTTCTCTTTACTTGAAGTCCTCACCTTGTCTTACACCTTATTATTATAGGATTCCACAGCTGTATTTGCTCTGCAGTGGTGAAGCAGTTGTACTAAAGATAAAACAAATTTATATAGTGAAAATTGTAACCAATGGTATCCAGAGAATACCCAGCTAATTATGACATCACTAATATCTGTCTAGAGGAGGGAATCCTGTTAAGGCTGCAGCTATAAATGTTAATTGCTTTATAGTCCCTAAAACAGCTCTTATCCTCTTTAAAACAATGTAAGTGCATGCATGCATGAGTGCTTGTGTGCATGCATGCTTTATCATGTCTAAATAGGAACAGGTGATTTGGGTTAGAATTCAAGTGCAATGGTACAGTGATAGTATGACCTGCTCTACATTTGCAGCTAAAGGTGCCATAGGATCTAACATGCAATTCATACAATCATGCTTCCTGCCATTCCTGATCTCAGGCTCCCCCTGAATCAGCAAAAAGCAAATTCCCAGGGCTGGGAGCCCCCTCAGTTGAGGGGTCCCAAGCTGCAGGCATGCCCCATGCACCCCCAGGGCAGGGGGATCATGGTAGCCACAATCCTCCCAAGACTGGGAGATCATGGAAGCCACGATCCCCTAGGCCTAGGGGTTCCATGTGTAGAGAGAACCTAGGAGTCCAAACCTGAAAAGCAGGGGTAGTGAAGCAAAGCTATATGCAGGCCCAGAACTGAAAAAGGACCTATTGGTGGTGAGAAGGATGATACACATGTAGAGCTGAGTGAAGCACCATAACTAGAAATGGAGAAGGTGGTATAAGTGAAATTTGGCTAGTTTGACAGAGCCACATTGAAAACGTTGCGTTGGATCTGCATATATATTGTGCCTGATTTTAATCAGCATTGTCAGCCTTAATTTTACGAGCATCAAATGTTGCAATTGACAAGCTCTATCTGGTGCTTCTTTCTCTAGGCAGCTTATTGCAAAGCATGTAGGAGCAAGATCTTCAAAACATCCTGAGGGAATAATTAGCACATACACTAAAAGCACATTGGGCTTTAATTATTCTTCAGTCTCTGAGTAATTACTTTTTTTTGTGGTTGAAATAATAAATATAGTTTCATTAGCAAATTTAAGATTGCCTGGACAGGAATTCAATTAATTTCATTATACTTTGGATTTGTCTAATTTGTCAACACGTGTGCATCCATACAGGGCAATTTCCTGTGAGAAGCCACTGCAGAGAAAGCCACTATCTTCCTAGATTACTGGAGGCAAAGAGAGGAGCCTTTGTTTTTTATGATACATAGATTAACTTTCTTCTTTAAATCACCCTTCTTGATTATGTGTTTCCTAATGGTTTTCCTCCCATATTTAGGAGTATGGGACCTGGGTTGATGGCTGATTTCTGACCACATATCTTTATTAAGAATATCAGAATAAATGCCTCTAGAAATTATCATGATTTCACAGAGTATTATCCTGTTTTCATGAAAAAGTCTCAGGTAACAACTGCTGTGCAAAAGCCTGTCAAATACATTCGCCAAATTGTCTTCAAAGTTAGTCCCATGTCATCAGATGGAGACTGGATTTGAGGGTACACTGTTAGCTTTTTGGTGTACAGGTACAAAATTGGGATATTTTTCAATCAGATTCATCAGGATCCATTGACTGCCTAGGAGGACTGCCTCAAAGGATGGTAAAATATACAGTGGTTCTGGCTGGCTGGCTTCATGCTGATGTTCACCAATCTTGTGTCGTGTACCAGTGTGACCTGTGGAAAAGGAAAAGAGCAAATCAGACAGACCAACTGCACTTTATATCCTTCGCATGCAGCTAGATTTAATAGATTCAATGAAGGCAATAAATTAGTGGTATCATGCCTTTTGGTGGGTTTTTTGTAGGAAAAGGCAAAATGCTTGCAAAAAAAAATTGACCAGCTGTATGAATAAATAAGTGATTATATGACCTCTCAGTTGCTAGTTTAATGTAAAAACGTGTGAGCTTTAGTACCATATTTACCTGAATACATGGCAACCCTAAATTTAAGACCACCCACCAATAATTAGATTCTATAAAAAAAATTTATAAATGTATTATAATTTTCCATGTATAGAATCTAATTATTGGAGGATCATCTTAAATTTGTCCCCCTCACTACTGCAGGCAGTGGGGGGGAGAGGTGATGAGGAAACCAGTAATAGGGCAGGTGGTGGGGAAGGCAATAGGGGTTCAAATGATAGGGGAGGAAGGGGGACTGTAAGGGGGAAGGCAATGGAGGGATCAGTGAGGAAAGGCAGTAGGGGGATAGGTGGTAGGGGGAAGGCACTGTGGAGGTGGTGGGGCAGGCACTGAGGGGCAGACAGCTTGCCCCTGAGCCTCCCCTCCCCCC
>NW_005842585.1:1006985-1021751 GCF_000455745.1 Alligator sinensis
AGCCCCCTGCCCCTCTTTCCACCTCCAAGATGCTTTTGTCCCCTGTAGACTGAAGTCTTCCCCACCATTCCTCCCCTCTCCCGCCCCAAAATCTCTCCCTTTGGCTGACCCTCTAACCACCCCCTTCCTCCTGCCCACACACACCGTACCTTTGATCCATGCCAACAGACTCCATCCCTGATGCAGCCTAGAGTATGGCTCCCGTTCAACCCTGTAGCAGTAGCATGGAGCCAGCACTGCTGCTACAGGGCCAGGCTGGAGCATGTTCTCCATACTCCATGCTGTGAGGATGGAGCCAGCACAGAACAAAAGGAAGGTGTGTAGCAGAGGAGGAGAGAGGTGGAGAAGCTGTGCAGGGTGGGAGACCTGGAGGCTGGTGGGGAGGAGGCACTGGGCATGCAGAGGCAGTAGGGGCAGGCAGCAGCTACAGCTCCAGGCCCAACCCCTGCCCCCTGCCCCCTCATGCTCTACTATAAGGCGAGGGGCTTTCTCCCCCATGTTAAATGGGGAGGAAACAACTTGTTTTCTAATTGAGTAAATACAACATGCTGTACAATGTCCCTACTACAGCTAATAGTAATGAGAGAAAGGTGAAATTGTACAGCTAATTAGGTGAAGCTATCAAAAGACTGTCAACTGCTGTTAGCATCCCCATTTTGGCTAATTTCAGTAACCTATAAGAGGCTAACAGAGCTAATCACTGTACAGTGACTGGGTGAGTGTAACCACTCAGTAACCAATGGGAAAAAAACAACGGGGGAAAAAAACCAGAAGCATTTTGCTTCAAGATCATTTGAAACTTAGAAATCTGTGTTCATACTTCCTCCAAAGCCCCAAATGTCATGGCAACACCAACAATGTAAATGCATTCACTGTGCTCACAAGGGACAAAATAAGAGGTAATCTGCTAAGCACTGGAACAGGTTATGTAGAGAGGCTGTGGAATCTCCATCAGTAGAAGTTTTTAAGGGCTGGTTAGACAAACATTTGCCTAAGACAGGTTAAACAGGGTGGATGCTGCCTGAAGCAGGCAGTTGGACCTAGATAACCTCCTGAGGTCCCTTCCTTCCCGTCCTTTTTTCCTGTGATTCTATAATTGGCACCTAATTTATTATTTTAGCACGTGCTACTTAGAAACAACGGTGAGCAAAGCTACTAGAGAGAAACTATGTATGTAGACAAACAGCCAATGTCAGAATTACAGAGTTAAGTATGAAGCAATTGATATCCAACTAAAACTGCTATCCTACTTGATCGTCATCCTCCCAATGTATTAAGTCCTGAAGATATAACTGAGCAATGACATTTCCTGACAATATCAATTCTATGACATGAACAATATAGCTTGGGGGAAAAATTGCAGGAACATGGCAAGCCCATAAAGAAAGTAGTATGACTGAACTGGTGACAATGCTCATGAAATAATAGCATCTCTGAAGGAAAAAAATGAAAGCCTCACAAGCATAGTGTTTGGAAGCTACTGATGCTCTTGAAACAGAAGTTCACATGTTTTTCCCATCTATATACAGAATTGATGAGAATATTGAAGTATTAGACTTAGTAGCAGGTGGGAGGGTGGGGGATGGATGGGGGCTGGGGCAGGGGGGTGACCCAGGCACCAGACTTGGACACTGAACCTTGGGTTGTGCACAAACATAGGAACAACTGCAGTGTCAGCTCAGCCCCACTGCTGGGAGTGAAGATACTGACACCACACTCTACACCGCTGGGGCACAGGGCAGTCTTGTGTCCAGTTATGCCTCTGATTAAAAGGAGAATAAATAATTTTGTGAGTCTAACTAGCATACCCTTAACGTGGGACAGAATTTTGCAGGTCTTATTTGAAGATTTAAAAACTCAGCATTCGAGTCTTTTGTAATTGTATTAAAATATTTATTGTGAAATTACAGAATGTCTATATAGTTTTATGTATCAATTTTATATTTCTCTGCAATGGAAAAAGAGTTAAAATATATTAAACAGAGTGCATAGAATTAAACCAAGTGATTTAATCCACTGATTTATATCAACAAATATGAAACCTTGATTTAATTCCTCTTTTCATTTGTTATTTTCCTAAAGAAAGGCTAAATCTCATAGTTTGGTAACCATAAAGATATGTTGATCTGCAACTAAGCATAACTTCACACTGAATTTGCTACTTATTTGGTGATAACGGTATGATACATGTGAACTCAGGTAACTTAGCTTAACAAACTTTTATTCAGATTTTGAATGTTTACGTTTTATTAAAAATTGGGAATGATATTTCTTATTTACTAGATGCTTACTTCCCCCCATGTGTTTAGTCGCAGCCTGCTTTTGGATAGAAATTGGAATTCAGTTAAAACTACAAAAAAGGCCAGGTTTCAGAAATTCTTTTTGTTAGATGAATAAGGCTATATTAAATGTGCTAGCTATAGAAGAAAAAAAATGATCAAAACATGTTTTGTATGTACCTGGCTTATTAAACAGAATAAATTATTTCTAGTCACCATATGCCTCAAAACTTATGATGCAGCAGAGTTCTGCTTTTCTGGAGTCCCACATAATTTTTAATCGCCTCAAACTGGAAAATAAGCTTTCTTGTCTTTTGTTAATAGTCTTTTTTTCTGCAAGTGCAGAAATTGCTACCAGGGTTGAAAGCTGATCAGTCATGTTAGCAAACACATTCCAGGCAGTTATCCAGTGACCTGTCTGACTCTAAAACTTTGGCAGCAAATATGCACTGATTGATTATTGTGTTTATGTAATTCAAATTATATTACTACATTATAGCAAATGTAGGTTTTGTTATAAGTTGTCAACTTTTCCACTGAATTTTTCAACCAGTTTGTTTTATAAAGAAAAATGTATTGAAATAAAATAGTCTCATTTAGATTTAAAAAGTCCCACTTTGTTTTTTTAATTCATCCATTTTCAGGTACCCTGTTTTAAAATGTTTATAATAATTATTATCATTCTATTATTTTATGGATCCCTATGCATATCAAACATTTAACAAGCATGGAGTAAAGCAAGTCTTTACCTGAACTGCTCACGTTCCGGAAACAGATATCCATCTAAAAAGGCATTGTATAAATAATAGAAGAAAAGAGGAAGGGATACAGGTTATTTAATATGATCATGCCGAAAGCTATCCTAAACATAAGCAAGCAGGTTATCTGACAGCTTCATTATGTTTATTTTCTTGTTGCACACATACTAGAGGGCTTCCAGGTCATTATCATCCTCTAAACCCAGAGAAATTATGGATTAGACTGTAGCTAGAAAAGCATATGTAAGGCATATCACCAGAATTGGTGATGGGAAACTCAGTGTGACAAATCAGTTAACTTACCTTGGATGAATTTTGTGAAACAGGGCCCTCACTGACCAAAAATATGCTACCCAAATTTAAAAAGGACATAAAAAAGATATATTGCATATGGAAAATTGGATCTTCCATACAGCCAACTTCAGGATAGCCCACTAAAGTCTGAAACCTATGTTCAATCTGCAAAAGCAATGCAACTTTACACTACAGCTGCCAGAAAAGGACAAGTTATCACCTCACCAAAAAGGCTTAGGTTATTTCATAACCTTGAAACTATTGTGCATATCAAATGTCAAGATAAAATCATGAAGAGTGAGCTTTGGTAAAGAAGTTGCATAAACTGCAATCCAAGTAATACTTTGTGTCCCTCTGCACTCATTGCAGGAGTGCATGATGGGGGTGGGGGGGAGGAGGAGGGAATGAAAATGTCATGACCACACCAATTGCTAATTTTCACATCCCCACTTCCTACAGAGGTCATAACAAAATATCACAGATTGTAAAGACCAATTCTTCAAAAAATACATTCTGGTATTCTCAAGAATGCTACAAGCTGCCAAGCCACAGTAATTTGTGGTCCTGTGAGCTTTAATTCATGTGTGAGGCAGATGACAAAAACTACTTATTGGTGAATCACAGAAGCTTTAGTGGTTGCTTTCAGGTAAGCAACACAGGGTTTTTTTTGTTGACCAAAACTAATGAAACCTCCAATTTATGCAAAGATAGGCTGAAAAATCTCACAAGAACTCAGCTGCCATAATGGGGTAAAGAGGCTGCAGTGGGGCTGGGATTCTGGATCTCAGCCCTGGGATTTAGTTTTCTGTTATGACAAAGATTAATTTGAGCCATGGTATTTAGTTTTCTGTTATGACAAAGATTAATTCATCAATGAACAGTCACGTGACTGTGGTTTAGGACACATCCTTTGACTTACCATAGCTTTTCATTTCACTACTGTAAAAGCTACAGTAAAACTATAGTACAAGTGATTTTGTTATGATTTCATATGTAAGAACTCTTTGCTAAATGGAAATGGCAATAGCTCACTCTGTGAAGTTTTCAGTACTATTTCACGTATTTCTGTATAGTGTTCTTCATTAAATACATTTGCTCATTTTAAAAACAATCTTGATGTATTGACTGTGATCTTTTTTGTGTTTACAATATTTCCTTTTGGTACTGACAGTCTTGGAGGAAAAGCACAAATTAAATAGACAAACACCCTTATTAATACAAATATATTGCAGGATTTGTCCAGTGAGACAAAAAATTGAACAGAAAAAAAGAGATGGAGTGTGTAGAAAATGGTATAAAAAAAGATTTTTTTCAGTGGATAACTGCAGTAATGAGAACCAACAACATGGATAATGAAAAGATATCCAACCTAAGTGTGAGGGATTTAGGGTTCATTTTCTATTTTTCATATAGGGAACTGGGAACTAAGAAAAAGAACCTTTTCCCTCAGATGATGCCATCAGTATAGTGCTTTGTATTGTGGAGGGCTTCTTGCCATAATGAAGTGGACATACGTGGGATGAGGCAATGCACTATCTAACACAGAAAGATCCAAATTAACACAGGGCCACCCAAGTGAACTCACATGGTTCAGCTTAAACACACACAGGTTGCAAATGCCCTGGGGGAAAGAAACACCTTGATGGAGACGCCCACTGTGCAAGGTATAAGTACAATCTCATTGGAATGAGAGTTTGCAGTCTGAGTCCTTACCAGGCTGTGGTACTAAACTTGGGCTTTAGGCTAGACTCTTAACTTCTGCCACTATGAGTGGTGGCACTAAGTCTTCATATAGCTCTTCTAGAATTATTAGCAGTAGTGGTGGTGGTGGGGGCGGTGGAGGTGGCGGTGGAGGTGGCAGTGGCAGTGGCGGCGGTGGTGGTGGAGGAGGAGGAAGGACTGGGCACAGCTCAGTCTCCACTAGGAAATATACTTCCTCTGGAATAAGCAGTGGTGGAGGAGGCTTCTCTGGTAGAAGCTATAGTGGTGGAGGTTCTAGGATCAGTTATGGAGGGGGATTTAGCAGTGGCAGTTGTGGAAGGATTAGCCGTTCCAGTTATGGAGGGCGAATGAGTGGGGGGAGCTTTGGACCAAGTGGTGGTGGTATCTGTGGGGGATATGGTGGTGGTGCTGGAGGATTTGGAGGTGGTGGTGCAGGATTTGGTGGTGGTTATGGAGGTGGCCCTGGTCCATGTGGCTTTGGTGGCAGTGGTGGCTTTGGTGGTGGTGGATTTAGTGGCAGTGGTGGCTTTGGTGGTGGTGGATTTAGTGGTGGTGGCGGCGGCTTTAGTGGTAGTGGCTTTAGTGGCGGTAGTTTTGGCGGTGATGATACTGGCCTCCTCTCCAACAATGAAAAGATGACCATGCAGAACCTTAATGAACGTCTGGCATCTTACTTGGACAAGGTGCGACGTTTGGAGGAAGAAAATGCTAACCTTGAACAACTAATCAGGGAGTGGTATCAGAAGCAAGGTCCTCAAGGTGGAAGGGACTACAGCCAGTATTATAAAACAATTGAAGACCTTCAAAATCAGGTAGGAGCTTTTTCTTTTTTTTAAAAACCCCACAAACTCTAAGCATCATAAGGGCTGTTTTTTGAGGCCATGCTCAGATCTCTCAGGAGATAGTAGGTACAATATTCAACAAATCCTACAGTGCTTGAACAAACTAAAAAATTAAGAAATGTCTGAATTAAGGGATGTGTTTTCCTGTTACCCTGACTCTGGAAGAGTCCACAAATCAGATTGTTACCAAGGGCTAGCAGCTTTAAGTGTGATGCACTTGCACAGCTAGGTTGGCCTGCATGTTTTTGTGGGGCTGGACCCGATTCCACTGACTCTCTGTACCGCTACATATGCATGCCTCTCTCCTTCAATGGGAGATGAGGTAGTGACTTTGCCAGCAATGTGGATGGCCAACACTGAGCTTTAGATGGTTATAGACCTTTCCAAGTGTGGAAAATAAGCCAAGATGTGTGCTGTAGGTTCTTAGCCTTACTAAATAAGAAAACAATCTCAGCCAGTTAGACATCTCAGCCATGCTGAAGATTCCAGTAACTCTCATTGTGGTAGCATATAATAAGGGGTGTGCATCAGGATCTGGGGGAATGCCAGAGCACCCCAAGGGATGACAAGGTCCAACAGTCGCAAACTCCTGCAAGACTGTTTTAGGCTAGACATAAGGCAAAACTTCTTTGCTGTTTGAGCTACAAGGCCTGGAGCAGACTCCCCCCAGAGGTGGTGCAAGCACTTACTCTGGACACTTCTAAGAAACACTTGGATGCTTATCTCATTGGGATCCTTTGACCCTAGCTGACTTCCTGCCCCTTGGGCAGGGGGCTGGACCCAATGATCTTAAGAGGTCCCTTCCAGCCCTAATGTCTATGAAATCTAAATGCAGCTGTTGGTAAACATTTTTTGCCTTATTTTGGGGAATATAGGGGTCTTGCTTAACCATTCTTTTGAACAAGATATAGTAGTTATACTATGATGCATTTGTAAATCATACAATGCAAAAGCTTGATTAATACATGCATCTGTCAATACTGATATGCATGTACAGTACACCATTTGCCTTGTAGTGGACATGAAAGCAATAGCCTCTTGCATCTCAGATTTTACTCTCTCTCAGTGTTCCTGCATGGCACTGCTATGGACAGTGTTATTAAGAAATCCATATATGTGTCCTGTTTTTTTCCTTCTTTCTCTATGTCAGTCTGAAGAGGCCAAAGGGATGAATATCATCTGTCATCTCTTTTTCAGATTATTTCTGCAACTGTGGATCTTAACAAGGTCCTTTTGGACCTTGATAACACCAGGATGACTGTTGATGACTTTAGACTGAAGTGAGTATGTTTATCCACCACGTCAACCCATTTTCTTCTATCTTTTTCCCCTCACATCTGCCGGCATGAAACCACGGAGTCTTTTACTATTGATCATATTGACAAACAGTTGTTGGAAAAATGATCACTTTAAGAACCTTTAGTTTTTTTATAAGACTTCCATTGAAAGGGAGCCTTCCAAGATTTAAAATCTCTAGCTCTAAAATTTGCTTATATTTCTGAGAGGCTACTTGAGATTTTGATTCAGATTTCAGATGGTATAAGTTGATGAAACTTCACTGGTTTCAATGGTGTTAGGATAACTTTTGTGATTTGAAAGTTACAAAACCAAAAATACTTTGAAGAATTGCTTCTGAGGATAGGAGAGACTGGTAGGTGATACCTGTGCTATGTATACATTGAAGGGGGAACATGTAAAAGCCTGAGAGTAAAGTATTTTCTTAAGATACGTATCACTTGCATGATCTTCAAGTATGACATCCATATTTATCCCATCTACAAATTTAGTCCAGTAAAAGACATTAGAAGCAAACCTTGTTTCTTGATTGTACCAATAGGCAGGATGGTCAGGGAATGCTGTGGATGTGAGCCTCCACCACTCAGACTAACGTAGGAATGACTCTACTGAAGCCAACTGAATTAAAAAAATGTAAAAATCAGTGTATGTGCAAAGAGAGTTAGGGCTAATGTATTAAGAATTAAACAAAGAGATTAAAATAATGCAGAAAAGGATGAACTGGTGAAGATGTTCCATTCATAAAGATGTCATTGCTACTAAATTGAGCGCTCCAGCATTGCTTTTATTATCTTTTCTCTTTGTGGTTTAGGTATGAAACTGAATACGGTCTCCACCAGAATGTGGAGAGTGATATTAATGGCTTACGCCCCATGTTAGACCAGCTGACCTTAGCCAGGTCTGACCTGGAGGCACAATATGAGTCCCTGAAGGAGGAATTGATTTCTCTGAAAAAGAACCATGAAGAGGTAAGATCCCTCCCACCTTGAAACAGTAACTAGTTAAAATACCACGGTAAGACATTTCTCCATGGACTTTCTTGAATAAGAATAACTAAAAGTTGGCCACTGCCTCTAGTTGTCCAACTTCAGACATTCTGGTTCCAAATTTCAGAAACGTTAAGTGCTCATAGCTCTCATTGACTTGATCTGGCATGTATCTGGAGTGGCAAAGGGGAGGTTAGGTTAAGACCACTTTAAATATAAGGCCATATGAGTTCAGGAAATGAGTGGAGTCCATTCCTTTTGTTCAATTCTTTTGTCAAAACTATGGAATAAAAAACAGATGTAATATATATATATAAGCCAAAGGAGCTATCCATGACAGTTGTCCTTTAGTGGGAGTCATTGTAAATATTTCCTGTGGGTCATAATGCAAAAGCTGACCACTGCAAAGTGCAACTTACATTCAGGATGTGTCTACATGTAAACTCTTACTGCACAGTAACCCAATAATGCTGTGCAGTAGTGTGCTGGTCGAAAATCATGCTAATATGCTACTGTGTAGTGTTATTAGCCTACTGCACTCCCACCAAACGTTACCACCCCCACTCTCCCTTGGTCAGGCCCTACTACACAGTAGTGTGAGTTACTGTGCATTGAATTACTACTTGATTAACCAAGTACTAAACTTAATGTGCAGTAACTAGGGCATATTAATGAACATGTACACACCCACAGGGTTCACAAAATCCATCAGGAGGCAGAGGTAGAGTCAAACAACCTGTGATGCCTCAGTGTTGCTTGATGGAAAGCTCCACTCTTGCCACATGATTGAGAAGGTCTTATGAGATGTAAAAGAAAGGCCTCATAAGAAACAGTGATGTTGGCAGTGGGAGAACAGTCCTCCAGAGATGAGGAGGATGACTGCAGGTATGACTTCACAATGAGGCGTTTACCTTGGGGATTTGACTTTCATTGCAGGAAATGAAAGGACTGCAGTCACAGTCTTCTGGTGATGTCAGTGTGGAGGTCAATGCTGCCCCTGGCACTAATCTGACAGAAAAACTAAATGAAATGCGAGGTGAATATGAACGGCTCATTGAAAACAACCGTAGAGAGGTGGAAAGCTGGTTTGAAGCAAAGGTAAATTACAGTATTTATACATAATTAACTTTCCCACAAAAAGATTTGACCTACTTTATCATATATGCACTCAATAGGGGTAGGCCAATTATATATGTATTGCCTAATGATGATCATCTGCAAATATCCTGATGGTTTAGTGTAAGCTGCTCAGGGCTGGAATGATGGAGTTTGCTGCAAGCTAGGCTTAAGGTAAACTTAAGGTTAGTATTATGTGGAGCCCCTGTATTAAAACAACAAGGGGAATTACAAGCTAGGCTGGTGGTGATTTGACAGAGTTGTGCATAGAAAAAATTATGTTGCAGCTTCCCGAGCTATGGCCACTGCCTTTCTAGAATACTTTATAATAAAAAAATCACTGAAACTATAAATAAAATAAATAAAAAAAACCTTGATTCTGTATTTACATTTTTCAGATGGAAGAAGTTAATCAGCAAGTCCATAGCAGCAGTCAGGAAATGGAATCAAGCAACCAACAAGTCTCAGAGCTGAGACGTGAATATCAGACACTGGAAATTGAGCTTCAGTCTCTGCTCAGCATGGTATGACGTCCATTTTCTTTGCTTCTCATAAAAGACATAGCACACATGAGTTACTGGAATGATAAGACAGCAGTTATTTCAAGCATTCTTTGTGTAAATGGAGAGAGGCTATAAAGGACTTCTCCCTTTTATTATGGAAAAGTACTGCTTTGTGCATCAGAGTTAAGATTTGCTACATGCTGACAAGCTGTCTATTCTTTACATTTTTTAGTTACAGTCTTTGCAATCCAACTTGGAAGACACAGAACGCCGTTACAACATGCAGCTGCAACAGATTCAGGCCATGATTATCCCTGTGGAAGAAGAACTGGCCAATATCCGATGTGAAATGGAGAGTCAGAACGAGGAGTACAAGATGCTACTTGGTATCAAGACTCGCCTGGAACAGGAGATAGCTCAATACCGGGCATTGCTTGAGGAAGGGCAGCAAGACATTGGGTACGTAAATGACTGAGAGTTGGATGACTTTAGGAAGCATTAATTCTGTCAATTCTGAGTGTAAATTGCAGCTAAATTAGTGATGACATAAAAACAAGCTCAGGGGGCAGGACTGGCAAAACAGACTCTACAGCCACAACATCTACATAAAAATAGGGGTCACTTGGCTATACTGAGCAATCGTCCTGAGATTGGAAGAGTTGTTGGAGATGGTCCTGAAAGTGTCTTGCCATCCTGGTTTTTGGAACTGGAACAGGAATTGCACAAGGAAAATATTTCCGAAGTTCCACACTACCGACTTTGGGCTGCACAGCCAAGGCCATGTAAAGAGTCTTCCTGGCATTATTCTGGCAGTTCTGGTTCCAAAAAGGACCAGGAAAGACACAGTGAAATTGAAAAAGATTGCAGATCGACAATAACCACATTTCTCCAGACTGTCACACAAGTTTCACCCTGAAATGCCCTAGTGAAGGTTCAGGCTATTCCTTATTTTCTCTGAAGCAATTGGCCTGTTTTGTTTAGTCTTGACCTATGTCCTAACACAAATAAGAAAATGAGTTGGCTTTTGTGCCTTTCAAATTTGGAAACCATTGCCACACTAGAGTCTCAGAATTCAGGACCCAATATGGCAAATAATTTCCTAGTCAGTCAGACCATGGGAAAGGCAGCTCCAGGTAAAGGTTCAGGGAGACATGGATTTTTGTGACAGCATCTAACCCTCTGTGCTGATCCTACAGGGTGAGGGGGCTGGGTGAGGAAAAGTAGGGGGATGCTGGCCAGGCTTTTGTGTATCTTCACTGAATTGTTTTCCCTTTATGAAGTTATTGTGTGGTTTTAATCACTTTTATCTTTCTTCTTTCACAGAAACCAACAAGGAAGTGGTGGTGGCTATTCTTCTGGAGGAATAAGAGGAGGGAGCATTGGAGGAGGTGGTAGCATAGGAGGGGGCGGCATTGGAGGGGGCAGCATGGGAGGAGGCATACGAGGGGGCAGCATTGGAGGAGGCACAGGAGGGGGAAGCAGGGGAGGAGGCATAAGAGGGGGCAGCATTGGAGGGGGCAGCACTGGAGGAGGCATAGAAGAGGGCAGCATTGGAGGGGGCAGCATCGGAGGTGGTGGAATAGGAGTAGGTGGTGGTAGTGGAGGCGGTGGAGGAGGAACTAGAATTTCAGGAAGTGGTAGTGATGGCAGATATTCCCACTCCTACTCTTCATCTTCCCATGGCATCTCCTCATCTTCTCATACCCAGTCTGGCAACAGCGGTGGAGAAAGCCATGGTAAGGAGTATTATACTGTTCAATTGTTTCCTTCGTCTCTTTCTGATTAATTTTGACTATGTGCCAATTATCTCATTGGGCTGAAAGAATCACTGAGGGGACACTTCAAGTGTCTATTTTAGCCCTTTCTTTGCCAATTGGAATGAGATACTAGTAGGAAAACCTTGAGATCATTTGGGTTGCAGTATGATTTATAGACAGATGATTCACTCTTAATTCCAAATTGAATCAGACTCTGCCATTAACTGGGTATCCTGGAAACCCATCTGGCGGAAGTTAAGTCTAAACATGGTCTTTGTAACAATGGTCATTTGGGATCTTTAGGACATGGAATGGAGGTTTCTACAGCTGAAATAGGGGGTGTATTCAATTTGGGAGTGCTCTTTGACTCCCAGTTGTTCCTGATGCCACTGCTAGCCAAGACGTAGAGTATGAAAAATGGACCTTGGATTAAAGACGGATGGGGGAGGGGGCTTGTCTGAAGCAAAACGGAGGGAGAAGAAATGAAAGGTAATAGGAAAAAATAGACAAATGCAGGCAGAGGGCAGGGAGAGGGGAGGCCTGGGGAGAAGAAAAGTGAGGATAAGACAAAATCTTTTGAAGATGCTTCAATGCACGGTGGATTTATAGGTTGCATTCTAAAATAATATGCGTTCATATTCCTATGCTATGAAAAACAAGAATAAACCTGTGCCCTCAGATGTGCATATTTGGTTCCTTTTTATTTTAATAGATGGTGTAAATGAATATCACGCAGCATAGTTTTGCTGAAATAATACTTAAGTACAATTAAAACTTGTTTTCCAGCTCTTTCATGCTCTCAAGACCACCCCCAAAGTACCATGTTTTCATAGCTCTGGAATACTTTTGTAAGCTTCTGGAATATTGACAAGCAACCTACCAATTTCCCCAATTCCTTTTTTTTTTGTCCAGTTTTTTGTCAATGTGGTTTTATTGCATTGCTAAACTAATGAATGGTGCCTTCCATCTCTCAACAGGGTATGGAAGAAAATCCTAAATAGAGATACCAATGATCCTCAAGCTCAGTATTGTTAAAGAGAGAAAGTTAAAGCGTGTTGTCTACATTCTCTGCATGCCTGAACAAAGGACAAGGAGAAAAGCTCCTAACAGTTACTTAGCACTGCTACTGCAATCTGTCTCAAGGGGCCCATCACAGCTGTTGAGATGGGCCACCTTCCTGCCTGTCACACTCTATGCCCTTTCCATCTGCAATGCTCTATGGGTTCAATCATTGATATTTGAGTTAAGCTGTACCATGCAAAATAATCTACCTTTTGGTGAAAAAGTTCTCTAATAAAACTTTATTTCTGTCTAATGCAAACAGGAACCTGTGTTTGAGAAGTATTTTTTTAATGCTTTTTTGTGGGCATACAGTTCAGCTGTAAATACCAAGCCACATTCCCCCATAACATGTATTGGGATGGGTGTGTTTTTTACATAAAGAAGACCTTTCAGATTCAGGAATCATGTCACTCCATTATGACTAGATAAATCTTGGGACCAGAATAACATTTCTGTCAAATAACACAAATTCAATACCTATAGAAAGGGAAGAGAAAGTTGAGGGAAGCTACTTTTACATTAGATATGGGACTTCTAAAGCATGGCTTTGACGTGCAGACACAAAGATATGATAGCATGGACATCCACTAGTTTTGGAGTATTGAGCGGGGGTCGCGTGTACACCTGGGGGTACTTTGTATGGTCCCAGGGGGTATGTGGCAGTGGCGCGGAGAAGCTGGCGGCACTACTGTGTTTCACTGCTGCGTGCTGCGCAGGGGACTTCCTCCACCTCTGCTCAACGACCAGCTGCTGGGGGATGCCCCGCTTCCCAACCGGCCACCAGGGGTCCCCTGGCCAAAACATGTTGAAAACCCCTGCACTAGTTAAAAGGAACAGAAAGCTATATAAAAAAACCCCTTCATGCTGGAAGAATTCTTTTCCAGGAGCTGTTCCCTTCATACTATTCAAACATTGATGGTAATATTTCCTCTCTGGTTGTGTCAGCTGCAGTATATATGAATGCAGATAGGAAAGCCTATTTCTGGATATTTATGAAAAATCCTTTGTATGGCATATTGAATTTGATATTGAACATAGAAAGATAGACCTTTCTGGGTCACCAAGACCAGCCCCCTGCAGGCATGCCACATAAATCTATTGCTAAACAGATTTTCATCTGTCTTAAAAGCAGTTACATTTTTTTTACTCCCATTGGAAATTACACCCATTTGTTTCTGTGTCAACATTTAGTTTACATAGTTCTTTTGTATTCCTGATGTTTACATGGAATAGGTTCATAGAAAGTAATCATATCTCTTCTCACTTTGATTTTACCTCACTAAACAAGCCAAGCTCTTTTAGTTGCTTCTTAAGCAGCATTAAAATTGCACACAGAGGAAGGGATAGGGAGTGCTACACTGCAGAGGGACAGTGGGAAGAGAGAGAGAGAGAGTTTATCCCTAAAGGGACACCATTTGACCTGAGGGTGAGTGAAGCTGCTCTGGAGGCAGCCCTCCTTGAAGTGGGAGGAGTAATGTAAGCCCAGCAGGGGTTTGAATGAGAGGGATGTTAGTGGATGCCCAGGAAGAGTCGTGGCCTGGGATTGGCTGAGAAGGCTTGTGTAAAAAGGGGGAGCAGTTTTCCTGGGAGGGAGAACAAAGGGGAAGAGAGACAGGATGGAGGTCAGGGATAGGACCTCACTACTGCCATCCTTAGAGAGCCCCTGTCAAAGCCCTGCACAAGAGGCAGCTAGAGGCTGCACAGGAGAGAAACAGAGTATTCTTTCTTTCCCCTTTGGTACCGGCTGACAGGCAGGCACAAAAGAAGACCTGCCTGTCAGGAGACCCTGAGCCTGGCAAGCCCCTCCTACAAGCCCCTGTGTAGCTGGGTGAACACAGGATGGGAGGGGGACGCTGGACCAGTGGGAGGCTACTTGAGACTGCCCTAGTTTGCTCCATGAGTGAGAAGGCACCCAGGAAAGGGGCAGGCTGAGTGTCTAGGAGGGAGCACTGGGCTAGAGCGGGTAGGGGGTTGCTCCAGCCCACCAGAAGCCCCTGTGCAGGCAGGCCCAGGGAGAGGCTGCATTTGCCAGGTGGTGTGAAGCTGTGCTGGGCAGGGGAACTGGTGCTGCCTGCAGCCCAGACACTGCTCCCTGCTGTGCCAGGGGACAGGGGTCTGGGCAGGAATCATCTCCCTTGCAAGGACCACAGG